>NW_024070201.1:45000909-45221226 GCF_014754425.2 Oryx dammah | reverse complement strand
AAACCAAACTGCTCACCCTCCCATGTGCTCCATCTGCCTCTTTATAGAAAAGCTTTAGTCTCCCTGGTCTCCCCTGAGTCACAAAAGGCTGACTCAAGACTTGATTTAAAGACTATGAATTTGTAGTAACAAAGAATAGCAGCTGGGTCAGGAGAACTGGTAACAATTTAAACAACAGATCAGCCATATAGCAGTCACAGGATCTTTAGTTTCTGCCTGAAGTACATAGATAATGGTGTCTGATACAACTCCCTGAGCTGTTTTGCAAACACTATAAAGCCTCCACCAGATATAAGAAGTTAACTGCATTATGACTATGAGAACCTAGCCCCCAGACTGATTGGAGTCTGAGGATTGATGGTATTAACCGCTATGACACCAACTTGTTATGTTGCCATCAACCAATCAGACAATTATACACAATCTGAGCACACACCTATGATTCTCTCCTTTATTTTGCCTTAAAAAAAAAAAAAAGCCTTTTCTGAAATCTACTGGGGAATCTGGACCTTACGAGCCCATATGACTCCTTGTATGGATCTGTAATAAATGCAGCATGTTTTGTAGCTCAGCTGGTGAAGAATCTGCCTGCAGTGTGCGAGACCCCAGTTCAATTCCTGGGTAGGGAAGATGCCCAGGAGCAGAGATAGGCTACCCATTCCAGTATTCTTGGGCTTCCCTGGTGGCTCATCTAGTAAAGAATCAGCCTGCAATGTGGGAGACCTGGGTTTGATCCCAGTGTTGGGAAGATCCCCTGGAGAAGTGAACAGCTATTCACTCCAGTATTCTGGCCTAGAGAATTCCATGGACCATATAGTCCATGGGTATAGTCTGCAAAGAGTCAGATAGGACCGAGTGACTTTCCCTTTCACTTTCGTTCATCAAAACTTGGTGCCAGTAGATTGGCATTACATGTGCTAATGGACGCAAGTTTATAAAAGTTCAGTAACATTTCTTCTTGCGACTTTTCATTGTGTTGATGAAATGAGAATTCCAGGGCTTAACCTGAGGTAGGGCTCAAAATATTAGTTCTTTCCATCTCTTCTTCCCATTTAAGTTCTGCTTAAAGGAATCTCCAGTGTAAACTCCATCTCAGTCTCAGACGCGGATACTGAAACTGATTGTGCAAAACTGAAGGTGTCTCAGACAGTAAAGAATCCACTTGCAGTGCAGGAGTCCTGGGTTTGATCCTTGGGTCAGGAAGATCCCGGGAGAAGGGAATGGCTACCTACTCCAGTATTCTTGCCTGGAGAATTCCATGTATAAAGGAGACCGGCAGGTTACAGTACATGTGGTTGCAAAGAGTTGGACATTACTGAGCGACTAACTTTCACTTTCGCACTGTGTGAAACAGAAAATGGAAATCAAGGACGCTTCCATCACCAAGCCAAGGGGAGAACTTACTATGCCTTTCTAGACATTAGGATAGGTTTCATAATTGATGATATTGGATACTTTAGAATCCAGGGTAAATATCTATCAATATGAATCTAGAAGAGAAAATGTAGAAAATTTATAGTGGTTGGAGATATAGGGTGGCCCCCATTTCAGAAGAAATTGAAGGATTTTCAGAATAACCAGGAAGAATGCAAAGAGAAATTAAGTCAGAAGCTTAATTTAGAGTGTCCACCATGGAAGTGGTAGGAATGAACTTAGGGAAGAGCTCCCTGTAATATGGGAGCAGTCGTGGATTTTGCTGGCTCTGAAAGGGATTCAGTTGCATTCTGGTACCACTCATGAATGTTGAAAACTTTAGAAGAGATTACTAATTACTAAAGGTATCCCTCGGGTTTGCAGTCAGATATGAGGGGGAAGCAGATACAGGATTTTTGCTAAATTGGTCAAATAGAGACGTGGAGTTGATGTAATTTGGGGTACCATTTTAGGGGAATATTTTTGAACTCTCAATCTGATTATCACAGACATGTTGGAATGTCTGGGATATTAATTCAATTCAACAAATCTTAGTTCTACTATCAAAATATACCCTGGATTAGGCCACAGGCCATGTGTAGCACTAAGTGCTATCCTAATGCAAGCCGCTATCATCTCTTTCCTGAATTGTTGCAATAGTCTTCTAACTTATCCTCCTGAATTCATTGTCATTGTACTCTACCTCATTTTCTCTGTCTATTCACACAGTAGGAACAATTTAATAGAGAATGACCCTTTTAAATAAAAAGTAAGATGTCACTCCTCTCCTTAGAAATCTCCAAGAGCTTCCCATCTCTCTCTTAGCAAAATTAGCAAGTCCTACAATGTCCCACAAGGCCTTATATCAGTTTCCTCTGTGACCACTCTCTTCCTTGTTTTCTTTTGTGTGTGTGTGTGTGTGTGTTACAGCTATACTGGCTTCCTTGTTAGACCTCACCTGCTTCCATCTTTGGAGTCTTTGCTCTTATTCTGTCTGAAAAAAAAATTTTGTTTCCATCACTTTCTTCACAATTATGCTCATATTTCACTGTACCTGGAAAAGTATTTCCTGATGACCCTATATTAAATAGCAGTCTTGTATGCTCTGTGCTCATTACTGTCTTTATTTTGCTATATTTTTTCTTCTTAGCATTTTCTGTCATCTAACATATGATGTATGACCTAAATCAGATCCCTTACAAAGATACAGTGGAAGTGACAAATAGACTTAAGGGACTAGATCTGATAGACGGAGCGCCTGAGAACTATGGACAGAGGTTTGTGACATTGTACAGAAGGCAGTGACCAAGACCATTCCCAAGAAAAAGAAATGCAAAAAAGCAAAATGGTTGTCTGAGAAGGCTGTACAAATGGCTGAGAAAAGAAGAGAAGCCAAAGGTAAAGGAGAAAAGGAAAGATATACCCATCTGAATGCAGAGTTCCAAAGCATAGCAAGGAGAGATCAGAAAGCCTTCCTAAGTGATCAGGGCAAAGAAATAGAGGAAAACATTAGAATGAGAAAGACTAGAGATCTCTTCAAGACAATTAGAGATGCCAAAGGAAAATTTCATGTAAAGATGGGCACAATAAAGGACAGAAACAGTATGGACCAAACAAGCTGAAGATATTAAGAAGAGGTGACAAGAATGCACAGAAGAACTACACAAAAAAGATCTTCATGACCCAGATAAACCATGATGCTGTGATCACTCACCTAGAGTCAGAAACCTGGAGGCCTTAGGAAGCATTACTACAAACACAACTAGTGGAGGTGATGAAATTCCCATTGAGATATTTCAAATCCTAAAAGATGATACTGTTAAAGTGCTGCACTCAATGTGCCAGCAAATATGGAAAACTCAGCAGTGGCCACAGGACTGGAAAAGGGCAGTTTTCATTCCAATCCCAAAGAAAGGCAATGCCAAAGAACGCTCAAACTACCACACAATTGCACTCATCTCACATGCTAGTAAAGTAATGCTTAAAATTCTCCAAGCCAGGCTTCAACAGTACATGAACTGAAAACTTCCAGATGTTCAAGCTGGATTTAGAAAAGGCAGAGGAACCAGAGATAAAATTGCCAACATCTGTTGGATCATCGAAAAAGCAAGAGAGTTCCAGAAAAATATCTACTTCTGCTTTATTGACTATGCCAAAGCCTTTGACTGTGTGGATCACAACAAACTATAGAAAATTCTTTCAGAGATGGGAATACCAGACCACCTTACCTGCCTCCTGAGAAATCTGTATGCAGGTCAAGAAGCATCAGCTAGAACCAGACATGGAACAACAAACTGGTTCTAAATTGGAAAAGTAGTATCTCAAGACTCTATATTGTAACCCTGCTTATTTAACTTCTATGCAGAGTATATCATGTGAAATGCTGGCTGGATGAAGCACAAGCTGGAATCAAATTGCCAGGAGAAGAAATATCAATAACCTCAGATATGCAGATGACACCACCTTTATGGCAGAAAACAAAGAGGAACTAAAGTGCCCCTTGATGAAAGTGAAAGAGGTTAGTGAAAAAGTTGGGTTAAAACTCAACATTCAAAAAACTAAGATCATGGCATCCAGTCCCATCACTTCATGGCAAATAAATGGGGGAAAATGGAAACAGTAGCTAACTTTATTTTCTTTCCTCCAAAATCACTGCAGATGGTGACTCAGCCACAAAATTAAAAGATGCTTGCTCCTTGGAAGAAAACCTATGACCAGACAGCACATCAAAAATCAGAGACTTTGCCAACAAAAGTTCATCTCGTCTAAAGTATGGATTTTCCAGTAGTCATGTATGGATGTGAGAGTTGGACTCAAGCTCAGCTTAAGAAAGCTGAGTGCTGAAGAATTGATGTTTTTGAACTGTGGTGTTGGAGAAGACTCTTGAGAGTCCCTTAGACTGCAGAGAGATCAAATCAGTCAATCCTAAAGGAAATCAATACTGAATATTCATTGGAAGGACTGATGCTGAAGCTGAAGCTTCAATACTTTGGCCACCTGATGTGAAGAACTGACTCCTTGGAAAAGACCCTGATGCTGGGAAAGATTGAAGACAGGAGGAAAGGGGTACGACAGAGGATAAGATGGTTGGATGGCATCAGCGACTCAATTGACATGAATCTGAGCAAGCTCTGGGAGTTGGTGCTGGATGGACAGGGAAGCCTGGCATGCTGCCGTCCATGGGGTCACAAAGAGTCAGACACAACTGAGCAACCTAACTGAACTGAACATTCTATTTATATCCTTGTTTATTTATGTCTCTTTCCATTAGAAAGTTTATGAAAAGTTTATAAAAATGTTTCTTTGTTTTAACACTTGACTCACTACCTTTTATAATAGTATCTAGAACACAGACTGTGCCTTAGTGATTATTGACCATATGTAGTAGTAATCGTTTCTTTATTTTAACAAAATTGGATCATATTATACACAGCTATTTGTACCTTGCTATGTTTATTTAATGTGTGTTCATATTTTTCTAATAGATGTACAAGGCATTGTCTCATTTTTCTTAATTTCTGTGTTAAATCCTATTGAAGAGATAGATTGTTTTCCTGCTTAGCATCTTCAAAATAATGAGCTTTTGCATTTTTTCACATTTTGTTTTATATACATTTCTATGACCAGTACTTTTCCATAGTTAGCTTGTATATATTTATATATTTACTTAGAATAAATTCCTACAAGTAAAATTGCTAGGGCATGTCCTTTATTAAGGCTTTTGATACACATCATGAAATTGCCTTCCAGTGTACTATTTTATATTTCTATTAACAGTACAGGTGCTAGTTAAAAGTGACATGATTGTTTGTTTTTACATTTGTTAACTTTGTTTTAATTTTATTCAGTTTAAAATTATTTTGATATTAATGATATTTAAGATTTATTTATATATTTATTTTTGATTTTTATTTCAGTTTTTTTGGATGTGCATTTTAAATTCTACTCATTTTCATTTTGATGTTTTATTTTTTCATGTTTACTTATTTTAAATAAACTTTATACATTAAAGATGGCAAATTTTTGTCTTTATTATATATTGCAGTTATTTTTTTCTTTTTGTTGTATCTTTAAACGTAATTTTTGTTTTTGTTTTCTTTTTTTCCCACCTCCCACCCCATATCATCTCTCTAGATCATCCCCATGCACCAGCCCCAAGCATCCTGTATCCTGCATCAAACATAGACTGGCACTTAGTTTCTTACATGATAGTATACATGTTTCAAAGCCATTCTCCCAAATCATCCCACCCTCTCCCTCAGAGTCCAAAAGTCCGTTCTATACATTTGTGTCTCTTTTGCTGTCTTCAATAAAGGGTCATCATTACCATCTTTCTAAATTCCATATATATGTATCAGTATACTGTATTGGTGTTTTTCTTTCTGGCTTACTTCACTCTGTATAATCGACTCAAGTTTCATCCATCTCATTAGAACTGATTCAAATGTATTCTTTTTAATGGCTGAGTAATACTCCATTGTGTATATGTACCACAGCTTTCTTATCCATTCATCTGCTGATGGACATCTAGGTTGTTTCCATGTCCTGGCTATTATAAACAGTGCTGCAATGAACATTGGGGTACATGTGTCTCTTTCAATTCTGGTTTCCTTGGTGTGTATGCCCAGCAGTGGGATTGCTGGGTCATAAGGCAGCTCTATTTGCAATTTTTTAATGAATCTCCACACTGTTTTCCATAGTGGCTGTACTAGTTTGCATTCCCACCAACAGTGTAAGAGGGTTCCCTTTTCTCCACATCCTCTCCAGCATTTATTGCTTGTAGACTTTTGGATCGCAGCCATTCTGACTGGTGTGAAATGGTACCTCATTGTGGTCTTGATTTGCATTTCTCTGATAATGAGCGATGTTGAGCATCTTTTCATGTGTTTGTTAGCCATCCGTATGTCTTCTTTGGAGAAATGTCTATTTAGTTCTTTGGCCCATTTTTTGATTGGGTCGCTTATTTTTCTGGAGTTGAGCTGCATAAGTTGCTTATATATTTTTGAGATGAGTTGTTTGTCAGTTGCTTCATTTGCTATTGTTTTCTCCCATTCAGAAGGCTGTCTTTTCACCTTACTTATAGTTTCCTTTGTTGTGCAGAAGCTTTTAATTTTAATTAGATCCCATTTGTTTATTTTTGCTTTTTTTTCCAGTATTCGGGGAGGTGGATCATAGAGGATCCTGCTGTGATTTATGTCGGAGAGTGTTTTGCCTATGTTCTTCTCTAGGAGTTTTATAGTTTCTGGTCTTACATTTAGATCTTTAATCCATTTTGAGTTTATTTTTGTGTGTGGTGTTAGAAAGTGATCTAGTTTCATTCTTTTACAAGTGGTTGACCAGTTTTCCCAGCACCACTTGTTGAGATTGTCTTTACTCCATTGTATATTCTTGCCACCTTTGTCAAAGATAAGGTGTCCATATGTGTGTGGATTTATCTCTGGGCTTTCTATTTTGTTCCATTGATCTATATTTCTGTCTTTGTGCCAGTACCATACTGTCTTGATGACTGTGGCTTTGTAGTAGAGCCTGAAGTCAGGCAAGTTGATTCTTCCAGTTCCATTCTTCTTTCTCAAGATTGCTTTGGCTATTCGAGGTTTTTTGTATTTCCATACAAATCTTGAAATTATTTATTCTAGTTCTGTGAAAAATACCGCTGGTAGCTTGATAGGGATTGCATTGAATCTGTAGATTGCTTTGGGTAGTATACTCATTTTGACTATATTGATTCTTCCAATCCATGAACATGGTATATTTATGTTTTTGTTTTGCTTTATTTTGCTGTGTTGATCAGTCACAGAGTCGTGTCAAACTCTTTGTAACCCCGTGGACTGTAGCACGTCAGGCCTCCCTGTCCTTCACCATCTACCAAAGACTGCTCAAACTCATATCCATTTTTGCTACATAAAAATTTTAAAGTTTAAGTGAAAGTGTTAGCCGATTAGTTGTGTCCAACTCTTTGGGACACCATGCCCTGTAGCCTGCCAGGCTCCTCTGTCCATTGAATTCTCCAGGCAAGAATACTGCAGTGGGTAGCCGTCCCTTCTCCAGGGTATCTTCCTGACCCAGGAAATGAACCCAGGTCTCCTGTATTGCAGGCAGACTCTTTACCATCTGAACCACCAGGGAAGCACAAAAGTTTTGAATTGATATGAAATCAGATCTGTTAATATTTTCCTGAATATTGCCTGGTTTTGGTTTATTCAAAGGTCTTTCTCACTGAAACAGTGTAAGTTACTCAAAATATTTGTCACTTCTATGGGATTTTTGTACATTTGGATTTTTATTTTATGTTAAGTATGTGTAATTATCTAACAAATATTTTCCTAAATGATATACCATGTTTTTCTAGTCACATTTGTCAAACCCACTCCATTCTGTGTTTGATTCCTGGGTCAGGAAGAATCCACCTGCAATATGAGGAGACCCGGGTTCGATTCCTGGGTTGGGAAGATCCCCTGGAGAAGAAAATGGCAACCCACTCCAGTATTCTTGCCTGGGAAATCCCATGGACAGAGGAGCCTGGAGGGCTGGTTAATGGGGTTACAAAGAGTTGGACACAACTGAGCAACTAACACTTTCACTTTACACTAGCCTTCAGTTCAGTTCAGTTCAGTTCAGTCGCTCAGTCATGTCCGACTCTTCGCGACCCCGTGAATCGCAGCACCAGGCCTCGCTGTCCATCACCAACTCCCGGAGTTCACTCAGACTCACGTCCATCGAGTCAGTGATGCCATCCAGCCATCTCATCCTCTGTCGTCCCCTTCTCCTCCTGCCCCCAATCCCTCCAAGCATCAGAGTCTTTTCAAATGAGTCAACTCTTCGCATGAGGTGGCCAAAGTACTGGAGTTTCAGGTTTAGCCTCATTCCTTCCAAAGAAATCCCAGGGCTGATCTCCTTCAGAATGCACTGAAGTCCAGGGGACTCTCAAGAGTCTTCTCCAACACCCCAGTTCAAAAGCATCAATTCTTCGGCACTCAACCCTCTTCACAGTGCAACTCTCACATGACTACTGGAAAAACCATAGCCTTAACTAGACGGACTTTAGTCAGCAAAGTAATGTCTCTGCTTTTGAATATGCTATCTAGGTTGGTCATAACTTTTCTTCCAAGGAGTAAGCGTCTTTTAATTTCATGGCTATAGTCACCATCTGCAGTGATTTTGGAGTCCCCCAAAATAAAGTCTGACACTGTTTCCACTGTTTCCCCATTTATTTCCCATGAAGTGATGGGACCGGATACCATGATCTTCGTTTTCTGAATGTTGAGCTTTAAGCCAACTTTTTCACTCTCCTCTTTCACTTTCATCAAGAGGCTTTTTAGTTCCTCTTCACTTTCTGCCATAAGGGTGGTGTCATCTGCATATCTGAGGTTATTGATATTTCTCCCGGCAATCTTGATTCCAGCTTGTGTTTCTTCCAATCCAGCGTGATGTACTCTGCCTTAGGAGTGTTAAAAACAAAACTCAACTGAGTAAATTTTAAAGATCTCTTTGGCTTTATTCAATGAATCATGTACTAGTCAGAGTCTAATCTAGTAGACAGAAGGGATCTCTGAAGAGCTATACAGTGAAGTAATTTCATAGACAGAGGGGAAAAGGAACAAGGAAGCTGAACTAGGTGAAAAGCAGATCAGTTACTAAAATGTTAATTTCCTTATAAGGAATGGGGTAGAATTTATCAGGCAAATTGCCTAATCCATGCTGATCAGGCAATTCCTGATTGACTGGTATTAGATTAATTTTGGGGAAAGCCAAAACTGTAACTGTCTCAGTTTGCTGTATAGGATTAGCATGGAATATTCACTTTAGGGCCTGTTTTGCTTTTTTTTTCCTAACAGAAATTAGTCCTGAATATTCATTGAAAGGACTGATGTTGAAATAGAAACTCCAATACTTTGGCCACCTGATACAAAGAGCTGACTCATTTGAAAAGACCCTGAGCTGGGAAAGATTGAAGGTGGGAGGAGAAGGAACGAGAGAGGATGAGATGGTTGGATGGCATCACTGACTCAATGGATATGAGTTTGAGTGAGCTCTGGGAGTGGGTGATGTACAGGGAAGCCTGCAGTCCATGGGGTCACAATGAGTCGGACACGACTGACTGACTGACCTGAACTAAACTGATCTGTCTTGTTTTTATCAGAGCCTGTGACAATCTTCCTGCTTCTTGAAAACACCACAGACTTTCAAGACAGAGCACTTTTCTAGTTTCCCTCCTTTGCAAACCTAGATGCACTTCTCCTCTGTTGGCTTTGCAGGCTCATCAAAACTTATACAGACATGCATACTGTAATTCAATATGGCATTGGGGGTTCCTCATTTACTTTGTTCTCTCACTCTATATGACCCCTTGGCTTCACTGGTCAGTTCAGTTCAGTTCAGTCGCTCAGTTTTGTCCAACTCTTTGCAACCCCATGAACCACAGCATGCCAGGCCTCCTTGTCCTTCACCAACTCCCAGAGTCCACCCAAACCCATGTCCATTGAGTCGATGATGTTATCCAACCATCTCATCCTCTCCTTCCATCTCCTCATGTCTGATCTTCTTTACACCTTCAATTTTCCTGTGTTAACTGTTATGTTCTACAGGGTTCTGTGTCAGCATCTCATTTCACTTTGAGACTCTAAACGCCTAGAGCATGGAATCTAACTATTTTATTTGGTCCTGCCTCTTAGAACACCACTGGGCATGGTGAAAAAGTGAAGAAATAAGAGTGCAAAATAATGGGTTGAACCCATGCCAGGTTAATATCTCTAGCAGTTCTGCTCTGTTGTCTCTGAAGACCATTTTGTCAAACCTCTACCACCTGTTCCAGTCCCAGGTAAGAGCACTGGAAATAACATAGCTTGAAAGGTTACCTCATGTCATTACTCAGTTAAGGTTTCCAGAGATAAGTTGAAGTCATGGAATGACTGACAGAGACAGATTAAAAAAGAAGTAATTATCATTTAAGGTAATCAGAGCCCTATTGGGGAGATGTTCAGAGGCCTATCAGCACACAAATTAGGACCAGCTAATTGACATTTTAGAGACGCAGGAAAGTCTTTTTGGAGAAGATGTCATCTAAACTTGCAAATAAATAGTAGGGAAAAGTTAGGAGAAGAATTGAAACAGAGAATCAGACAGAATGAACAGGTAAAACTTTCAAAGGTAAAAGAGAGCATGGCAAACATAAAAATCTTTAAGTGTGGCTGGTGTTTAGAGGAGAAAGTGGGAGGCCAAAAGAGGTAAGCCTGTAGAAACAGAGATAATGATAACGCAGGGTGTCAGGAACTGAAGGAGGAACAGGCTTGGGCTGGAGTCTTGTGTTGGATGTGTTGTATTTTGGGTAGCTGACAGACATCTAAGTGTAGCTGTTTAGTAGCTATGGGTGTGGAGGTCAGTAGGTAGCTCAGTGAATATCACCTAGTCTGGTGGAGTCCTGACTCCTTCCTCTTTTTCATCCCATCCCCAATATCCAAACATTATCAAGTCTGATTATTTTCCCTCCTAAATATCCTTTAATATATCCATTATTCCCATTTCCATTTCTCATGTCCTAGTCCAAAGACCATTATTTAATGCCTAGATTAGCCCCCAAAACCATGTAAATGCCTCCTCTATTTTGACTCATGCATTCCACCCAATATATTACCAACTGCTTTTTTAAAATTTATCTTTTTATTGAAGTATAGTTGATTTACAATGTGTGTTGGTTTCAAGTGTGTAGCAAAGCGATTCATATATATATACACACACACATATATAAATATTCTTTTTATATTATTTTCCTTTTTGCATTTTTCAGATTTTTATTTTATATTGGAGCATAGCTGAATAGCAATTTTGTGTTCATTTCAGGTACACAGCAAAGTGATTCAGTTATACAAACACATGTACCTATTCTTTTTCAAATTATTTTTCCATTAAGGTTATTACAGAATATTCAGCAGAGTTCCCTGTGCTATACAGTAGGTCCTTGTTAGCTAACTATTTTGAAAATAGCAGTGTGTACATGTCAGTACAAAACCCCCATCTATCCCTTCCCTCCACTATTTTCCCCTGGTTTCCCCTGGTAACTCTAAGTTTGTTCTTCAAATCTGTGAGGCCTTTTCTGTTTTGTAAATAAGTTCATTAGTATCATTTTTTTTTTTAGGTTTCACATATAAATGGTATCATATGATATTTGTCTTTTTCTGTTTGACTTACTACATTTAGCATGATCTCAGGTGCATCTATGATGCTAGAAATGACATTATTTCATTCTTTTTAATGGCTGAGTAATATTCCATTGTATATATAGCTCATTACAAGATATTGAATATGGTTCCCTGTACTATGCAATAAGGTCTCTTTGCTTATCTACTCTATGTATTAATAGCTTGCATATGCTAATCCAAAACTCCCAATCATTCCCCTCACTTTGTCAACCACAAGTCCTTCTCTATGTCTGTGAGTCTGTTTCTGTGTTGTAGGTAGGTTCTTTTGTGTCATATTTTAGATTCCACATATAAGTGATATATGGTATTCATCTTTCGCTTTTTTACTAACTTCACTTATTATGATCTCTAGGTCCATCCGTGTTGCTGTAAATGGCATTATTTCATTCTATTCTATGGTTAAGTAGTATTCCATTGTGTATACATACACATCTTTATCCACTTATCTGCTGATGGACATTTAGGTGGCTTCCAAGATTTGGCTATTATACATAGTGCTGCTATGAATGATGAGATACATGTATCTTCTTAAATTAGCATTTTCTCCAGATATATGTCCATGAGTAGAATTGCTGGATCATATGGTAACTTTATTTTTAATTTTTTTAAGGAAACTTCATACTGTTTTGTATAGTGCCTACACCAATTTACATTCACACCAACATTGTAGGAGAGTTCCTTTCCCCCCCACATCCTGTCCTGCATTTACTAATTGTATTTCTCTAATATGAGAACCCCAAAACAGTATGAAAAGGCAAATTTATAGGCTACTGAAAGAGGAACTCCCCAGGTCAATAGGTGCCCAATATGCTACTGGAGATCAGTGGAGAAATAACTCCAGAAAGAATGAAGAGATGGAGCCAAAGCAAAAACAATACCCAACTGTGGATGTGACTGGTGATAGAAGCAAGGTCCAATGCTGTAAAGAACAATATTGCATAGAAACTTGGAATGTCAGGTCCATGAATCAAGGCAAACTGGAAGTGGTCAAACAAGAGATGGCAAGAGTGAACGTCGACGTTCTAGGAGTCAGCGAACTAAAATGGACTGGAATGGGTGAATTTAACTCAGATGATCATTATATCTACTACTGTGGGCAGGAATCCCTCAGAAGAAATGGAGTAGACATCATGGTCAACAAAAGAGTTCGAAATGCAGTACTTGGATGCAGTCTCAAAAACGACAGAATGATCTCTGTTCGTCTCCAAGGCAAACCATTCAATATCACAGTTGTCCAAGTCTATGCCCGAACCAGTAATGCTGAAGAAGCTGAAGCTGAACGGTTCTATGAAGACCTACAAGACCTTTTAGAACTAACACCCAAAGGAGATGTCCTTTTCATTATAGGGGACTGGAATGCAAAAGTAGGAAGTCAAGAAACACCTGGAGTTACAGGCAAATTTGGCCTTGGAATATGGAATGAAGCAGGGCAAAGGCTAATAGAGTTTTGCCAAGAGAACACACTGGTCATAGCAAACACCCTCTTCCAACAACACAAGAGAAGATTCTACACATGGACATCACCAGATGGTCAACACCGAAATCAGATTGATTATATTCTTTGCAGCCAAAGATGGAGAAGCTCTATACAGTCAACAAAAACAAGACCAGGAGCTGACTGTGGCTCAGATCATGAACTCCTTATTGCCAAATTCAGACTTAAATTGAAAAAAGTAGGAAAACTGTTAGACCATTCAGGTATGACCTAAATCAACTCCCTTATGATTATACAGTGGAAGTGAGAAATAGATTTAAGGGCCTAGATCTGATAGATAGAGTGCCTAATGAACTATGGACGGAGCTTCCTGACATTGTACAGGAGACAGGGATCAAGACCATCCCCATGGAAAAGAAATGCAAAAAAGCAAAATGGCTGTCTGGGGAGGCCTTACAAATAGCTGTGAAAAGAAGAGAGGCAAAAAACAAAGGAGAAAAGGAAAGATACAAGCATCTCAATGCAGAGTTCCAAATAGCAAGAAGAGATAAGAAAGCCTTCTTCAGCAATCAATGCAAAGAAATAGAGGAAAACATCAGAATGGGAAAGACTAGAGATCTCTTCAAGAAAATTAGAGATACCAAGGGAACATTTCATGCAAAGATGAGATCAATAAAGGACAGAAATGTTATGGACCTAACAGAAGCAGAAGATATTAAGAAGAGGTGGCAAGAATACACAAGAGAACTGTACAGAAAAGAGCTTCAAGACACAGATAATCATGATGGTGTGATCATTCATCTAGAACCAGACATCCTGAAATGTGAAGTCAAATGGGCCTTAGAAAGCATCACTAAGAACAAAGCTAGTGGAGGTGATGGAATTCCAGTTGAGTTATTTCAAACCCTGAAAGATTATGCTGTAAAAGTGCTGCACTCAATATGCCAGAAAGTTTGGAAAACTCAGCAGTGGCCACAGGCCTGGAAAAGGTCTGTTTCATTCCAATCCCAAAGAAAGGCAATGCCAAAGAATGCTCAAACTACTGCACAATTGCACTCATCTCACATGCTAGAAAAGTAATGCTCAAAATTCTCCAAGCCATGCTTCAGCAATATGTGAACTGTGAACTTCTTGATGTTCATGCTGGTTTTAGAAAAGGCAGAGGAACCAGAGATCAAATTGCCAACATCTGCTGGATCATGGAAAAAGCAAGGGAGTTCCAGAAAAACATCTATTTCTCCTTTATTGACTATGCCAAAGCCTTTGACTGTGTGGATCACAATAAACTGTGGAACATTCTGAAAGAGATGGGAATACCAGACCACCTGATCTGCCTCTTGAGAAATCTGTATGCAGGTCAGGAAGCAACAGTTAGAACTGGACATGGAACAGACTGGTTCCAAATAGGAAAAGGAGT
Source organism: Oryx dammah (assembly GCF_014754425.2). Taxonomy (NCBI): domain Eukaryota; kingdom Metazoa; phylum Chordata; class Mammalia; order Artiodactyla; family Bovidae; genus Oryx; species Oryx dammah. The sequence continues at coordinate 45,206,765 of NW_024070201.1, read as the reverse complement.
ATGTCAAGACTGTATATTGTCACCCTGCTTATTTAACTTATATGCAGAGTACATCATGAGAAATGCTAGGCTGGAAGAAGCACAAGCTGGAATCAAGATTGCTGGGAGAATAAATTCAGACATGCAGATGACACCACCCTTATGGCAGAAAGTGAAGAGGAACTAAAAAGCCTCTTGATGAAAGTCAAAGAGGAAAGTGAACAAGTTGGCTTAAAGCTTAACATTCAGAAAACAAAGATCATGGCATCTGGTCCCATCACTTCATGGGAAATAGATGGGGAAACAGTGGAAACAGTGTCAGACTTTATTTTAGGGAGCTCCAAAATCACTGCAGATGGTGATTGCAGCCATGAAATTAAAAGACGCTTACTCCTTGTAAGAAAAGTTATGATCAACCTTGATAGCATGTTCCAAAGCAGAGACATTACTTTGCCGACTAAGGTCCATCTAGTCAAGGCTATGGTTTTTCCAGTAGTCATGTATGGATGTGAGAGTTGGACTGTGAAGAAGGCTGAGCACTGAAGAGTTGATGCTTTTGAACTGTGGTGTTGGAGAAGACTCTTGAGAGTCCCTTGCACTGCAAGGAGATCCAACCAGTCCATTCTGGAGGAGATCAGCCCTTGGATTTCTTTGGAAGGAATGATGCTAAAGCTGAAACTCCAGTACTTCGGCCACCTCATGTGAAGAGTTGACTCATTGGAAAAGACTCTGATGCTGGGAGGGATTGGGGGCAGGAGGAGAAGGGGACAACAGAGGATGAGATGGCTGGATGGCATCACGGACTCGATGGATGTGAGTCTGGATATTTCTCCCAGCAACATTGATTCCAGCTTGTGCTTCTTCCAGCCCAGTGTTTCTCATGATGTACTCTCTGTATAATTTAAATAAACAGGGTGACAATATACAGCCTTGACATACTCCTTTTCCTATTTGCAACCATGTTGTTCCACGTCCAGTTCTAACTATTCCTTCCTGACCTGCATACAGATTTCTCAAGAGGCAGATCAGGTGGTCTGGTATTCCCATCTCTTTCAGAATGTTCCACAGTTTATTGTGATCCACACAGTCAAAGGCTTTGACATAGTCAATAAAGCAGAAATAGATGTTTTTCTGGAACTCTCTTGCTTTTTTAATGATCCAGCAGAGGTTGGCAATTTGATCTCTGGTTCCTCTGCCTTTTCTATAACCAGCTTGAACATCTGGAAGTTCACGGTTCACATATTGCTGAAGCCTGGCTTGGAGGATTTTGAGCAGGAGAAAAGGAAAGATACAAGCATCTGGTCAACACCAAAATCAGACTGACTATATTCTTTGCAGCCAAAGATGGAGAAGCTCTATACAGTCAGCAAAAACAAGACCATGAGCTGACTGTGGCTCAGATCATGAACTCCTTATTGCCAAATTCAGAGTGAAATTGAAGAAAGTAAGGAAAACCACTAGACCACTCAGGTATGACCTAAATCAAATCCCTTATGATTATACAGTGGAAGTGAGAAATAGATTTAAGGCACTAGATCTTATAGATAGAGTGCTGATGAACTATGGATGGAGGTTCGTGACATCGTACAGGAGACAGGGATCAAGACCATCCCCATGGAAAAGAAATGCAAAAAAGCAAAATGGCTGTCTGAGGAGGCCTTACAAATAGCTGTGAAAAGAGGAGAAGTGAAAAGCAAAGGAGAAAAGGAAAGATACAAGCATCTCAATGCAGATTTCCAAAGAATAGCAAGACGAGATAAGAAAGCCTTCTTCAGCGATCAATGCAAAGAAACAGAGGGCGAGAATAGAGTGGGAAAGACTAGAGATCCTTTCAAGAAAATTAGAGATACCAAGGGAACATTTCATGCAAAGATGGGCCTGATATAGGACAGAAATGGTATGGACCTAACAGAAGCAGAAGATATTAAGAAGAGGTGGCAAGAATACACAGAAGAACTATACGATGGTGTGAGAGTTGATTCATTGGAAAAGATTGATGCTGAGAGGGATTGGGGGCAAGAGGAGAAGGGGACAACGGAGGATGAGATGGCTGGATGGCATCACTGAATCGATGGACATGAGTCTGAGTGAACCCCGGGAGTTGGTGATGGACAGGGAGGCCTGGTGCTGCAGTTCATGGGGTCACAAAGAGTCGGACACAACTGAGCGACTGAAATGAACTAACTGAACTTTACTAACATGTGAGATGAGTGCAATTGTGTGGTAGTTTGAGCATTCTTTGGCATTGCCTTTCTTTGGCATTGCCTTTCTTTGGGATTGGAGTGAAAACTGACCTTTTCTAGTCCTGTGGCCACTGCTCAGTTTTCCACATTTTCTGGCATATTGAGTGCAGCAGTTTCACAACATCATCTTTCAGGATTTGAAATAGCTCTACTGGAATTCCATCACCTCCACTAGCTTTGTTCATAGTGATGCTCTCTAAGGCCCACTTGACTTCACATTCTAGGATGTCTGGCTCTAGGTGAGTGATCACACCATCGTGATTATCTGGGTCGTGAAGCTCTATTTTGTAAAGTTCATCTGTGTATTCTTGCCACCTCTTCTTAATGTCTTTTGCTTCTGATAGGTCCATACCATTTCTGTCCTTTATCGAGCCCATCTTTGCATGAAATATTCCCTTGGTATCTCTAATTTTCTTGATGAGATCTCTAGTCTTTCCCATTTTGTTGCTTTCCTCTATTTCTTTGCATTGATCACTGAGGAAGGCTTTCTTATATCTCCCTGCTATTCTTTGGAACTCTGCATTCAGATGCTTGTATCTTTCCTTTTCTCCTTTGCTTTTCACTTCTCTTCTTTTCACAGCTATTTGTAAGGCCTCCCCAGACAGCCATTTTGCTTTTTTGCATTTCTTTTCCATGGGGATGGTCTTGATCCCTGTCTCCTATACAATGTCACAAACCTCCATCCATAGTTCATCAGGCACTCTGTCTATCAGATCTAGTGCCTTAAATCTATTTCTCACTTCCACTGTATAATCGTAAGGGATTTGATTTAGGTCGTACCTGAATGGTCTAGCAGTTTTCCCTACTTTCTTCAATTTAAGTCTGAATTTGGCAATAAGGAGTTCATGATCTGAGCCACAGTCAGCTCCCAGGAGTATTTTTTCTGACTGTATAGAGAGTCTCCTTCTTTGGCTGCAAAGAATATAATCAATCTGATTTTGCATTGACCATCTGGTGATGTCCATGTCTTCTCTTGTGTTGTTGGAAGAGGGTGTTTGCTATGACCGGTGTGTTCTCTTGGCAAAACTCTATTACCCTTTGCCCTGCCTGTTTCCATACTCCAAGGCCAAATTTGTCTGTTACTCCAGGTGTTTTGTGACTTCCTACTTTTGCATTCCAGTCCCCTATAATGAAAAGGACATCTTTTGAGGATGTTAGATTTAAAAGGTCTTGTGGGTCTTCTTCGTTCAACTTCAGTCTTCAGCATTACTGGTTGGGGCATAGGCTTGGATTACCATGATATTGAATGGTTTGCCTTGGAAACGAAAAGAGATCATTCTGTCATTTTTGAGATTGCATCCAAGTACTGCATTTCGAACTCTTTTGTTGACCATTATGGCTACTCCATTTATTCCAAGAGATTCCTGCCCATGGTGGTAGATACAATGGTCATCTGAGTTAAATTCACCCATTCCAGTCCATTTTAGTTTGCTGATTCCTAGAATGTTCACTCTTGCCATCTCTTGTTTGACCACTTCCAATTTGCCTTGATTCACGACCTGACATTCCAGGTTCCTATGCAATATTGTTCTTTACAGCATCGGACCTTGCTTCTATCATCAGAGATATTCTGCTCTGTGCTGAGACAGAGGAAGCTTGTCCACAAGCCTCAGAAGATTTCTTAAACTTTCTGTCAGGCTGTGGTTACAAGGCATCAAGAGAAAAGGCTCAGCTTTGTCACCAATCTATTAGATATCTGGGCCTAATCATATCAGAAGGGACTAGTGCCATACGCCCTGAGAGGATAAACCTATACTAAATCTTCCCCTATCTATGACTTTAAGACAACTGAGAACATTTGTGGGAATCACAGACTACTGCCACATTTGGATTCTGGATTATGGGGAACTCGCCCAGCCTTTATATAAACTTATAACTGAGACTCAGCAGGCACAAACTGACAAATTGGTTTGGTCTCCAGATACTCAAAAGTCTTTTAAGGTTCTTCAGACTGCTCTCCTGCAAGCGCCAGCTTTTAGCTTGCCCACATGGTCAGAATTTAATTTTTTGTCACTGAAAGAAAAGGTATGGCCTTGGGAGTTTTGACACAACCGAGGGCCTCACCAGCAACCTATTGCTTTTCTAAGTAGAGAATTAGACATAATTTCACATGGGTGGCCACACTATAAGAGTAATTGGGACAATGGCTTTATTAACACCTGAAGCTTTAAAAATAATTAATGGACAAAATCTTACTGTACTGACTTCTCATGATGTGAGTGGGGTCTTAAATTCTAAGGTTAATACTTGGATGACAGACAGTAGGCTTCTTAAATATCAGTCATTGTTGTTAGAAGGACCAGTAACCAAGCTTAAAGTTTGTGGAAATTTAAATCCTGCCACTTTCCTTCCTGAGAAGGAAAATGAAACACCTGATCATGATTGTTCCCAATTTCTAACTTTAAACTATGCAGCTCTGGAAGATCTAATGGATACCCCGTTAGACAATCCTGACATAAAAATAGTTACAGATGGCAGTTCTTTTGTTTGGGATGGAAAGCATAAAGCAGATTATGCCGTGGTGACTGCTGAACAGGTTTTAGAAGCAAAATCTCTCCCCCAGGGAATCAGTGCTCAGTTAGCAGGGCTTGTGGCTCTGACCCGAGCTCTAGAGTTAAGCAAAGGGCAGTGAGTATATATCCGCACTGATTCTAAGTATGCTCATTTGACTTTACATGCTCATGCTGCAATATGGAAAGAAAGACAGTTTAAAACGGCAACAGGAGAACCTATTAAGCATTTCAGGGAGATCGAAAGACTTTTAACTGCTATACATTGTCCTAAAGAAGTAGCTGTTATGCATTGCAAAGGACACATCAGGGATGGGAATAAAGTAGCCCAGATAATCAGCTGGGTGACTGTCAACCCAGAAAAGTGGCACTTTATGAAACCCCTTCACTGCAGACACCTTTGATCTGGACAGGCCCTGTGGAACAGGAAAAACCACAATACACTGAGGAAGAATTAGAAAGATATGAGAAAAGAGGAGCAAAGATTACTGCTAAAGGATGGTTACAGTCCGCGAATGGACGATTAGTAATTCCTGAAAATGCTCAATGGAAAAGTTTTCTAAGGGCTTGGAATTAACTAATTATGCTCAGCTCTCAGCTTTTCAACAGGCATTAATGGAACTCTGGGAGGTGACTCCTGACCCAGCTTAACTGAGTCAAGCAAGACTCTATTTGAGCCAGGAACCGAGGTCCTGATAAAAACATTGGTCTGGGGGCCAATCTCTCAAGCCCCTCTGGAAAGGCCCTTACCAGGTTATTCTTTCTTCTCCCACAGCTGTCAAAGTGCCAGGAATTGATTCGTGGGTATGTCACATTCGAGTTAAGAGGTGGCACCCTGACCAGAACTAAATGATGTCATTTTATGTCTTTACTGCCTATGCTCTGACTTTGTACTTTTCAGATGGGCCTGATAATCTATGTGAGTCTACTTTTGCTGACTCCAAACATCTGAGTCTGCTGTTTGATCCTCAAGACAATGCCTTCCTGTTCTGGGCTCACTCCTATGCCGCATTCCACAATCAGTCTAATTGCTGGGTCTGTGGAGCACTTCCCTCTTCATCAGTGGAAGGCTTCCCATAGTGGACTTCTCCACTTCAAGAAAAGGACTCTCTTCAACTCTGTGATGACATCTAATAATCCTAAGATGGACTGATGTAACTATGGACATAATGTGACTTTTAATTTTGATTTTAACTTGGTTTAATGACTATCTTGCCTTACATCTGTAACTGTGTAATGGGGTTTTCTAACTGTCTGAAAGCTTTTAAGTTACAAATGGTTGCTCAAACTCCTGCGACTGCTGCAACTTCCTCCATCTACTACCTGGGGCCCCTGGATCAGAAACCCTCAGTATGAGGGTTAGGAGAATATATTGTCTCACCAACTTAGGGAGAATGCCTCTTATCAGCTCGGAAACAGTTATGGAATGAGAACGATGCCCCTTTCCCTAGGCAACATAATTCTCCTAAAAGAAACGGGGGTGGGGGGGATGAAAGAGTCAACTCCTAGGCAGGTTGATAAGAAGTCCGGTGGTCCCCAAGGAGAGAGGGGTCTGGAATTCTCAAGGAGGAGGAAAGAACAAACGTTTTTTTTTCCCCCTCTACATTCCTTAGTCTTAGTCACATAAATCGTTTTTATCTTTAAATCTGGAACTGATGATTACACAACTAACAACTCGGTTTGGACTCTGTACTAAGGATTAGATAACAGCATGTATCCTGCTTGAGGACAGTTTCTCCTTCCTGAAAACCTTCTGGTGAGACTAAGGAATGTAGAGGGAAAAAATGAAAACGTTTGTCCTTTCCTCCTCCTTGAGAATTCCAGACCCCTCTCTCTCCTTGGGGATCACCGGACTTCTTATCAACCTGCCTAGGAGTTGACTCTCTCATTCCCGTGCCACAGGGTCCGGTTGTTGACTATATTCTATGGGTCAGTGGTGATCCTCATGTTTTGGGTGAGTATCTCAAGGGCATCCCACCCTTTTCATACACAAAAAGGAATGTGATAATTAGAATGCCCATGGACAGGTGGGTTTATAAAACTCTCTTGCAAGGTCTTAAAATATGTGTCATCTGATTTTTCCCATAAAATTGTGTCAGAGTTGTTACTGTTGAGTAAAACATACAAAGGTTTGGCCAGAAGAAAGAAATTTGAAATCCTGTTTTGTCAATAGCCAACTAGCCTGAGAAAACCTCACAGATAGTGTTTAGCTTGGGGTCTGGGGAAACTTTAGGATACCATGAAGTTTATCTAGGTATGGCCCTTGTTCTGATATCAGAGGCCCTAGATGTAGAACTTGGGTTTGGGAGAACAATAATTTTTCATTGGTGACCTTATGTCCCTTCAAAGCTAAGAGCTGTAACAGGTAGAAGCTGTCTTTTTGTGAGGAGGCATCAGAAGGAGGGCAGAGAAGTAGCAAATCATCCACTTATTGCAACAAAATGGAGCCTCTAAGGAACTTTATATCATCTAGATCAGTCTTCAGAATTTGTGAGAAATAAGAAGGACTCATATACATACTCCAAGTATGTAACCTTGAGGCAGTACTGTCAAGGTGAATTCTTTTTTTTTCCAAATGAAGCCCAAAAGGTATTGGCCAGCTTCATCAACTGTATTATTAAAGAATGCACCATATAAATCAGTTACACTGAAGAATGTGCTTCTCGTGGGGATGGATGATAGTGATGTATGAAGAGCAGAATGAGACAGGAAGGAGACAGAGGCACAACCTTTAAAAGAATGCTTTGGCCCTTGAAGACAAGACATTTACTGGTTAGAACCAGCCAGGATGAGTTGACTTCCACTAGACTTTGAACCTCGTTATGCATTCATTGTAGTTTGTCAGCATGCTGAATGACACACCCGCCAGAGCTATGACCATTCTGAGGCCAAATGGGAAAGGTCAAAAAGTGGGCAGTGGTCCAACTCTGAAAATCCTGGGCTTTTCCCCAAAATAGTTGGAGTAAACATCCCACTCATTAGCTTATTAAATTACCCAGCCTATGTTTTGGGGCCTCTCATCTTCTGGCATGGCCCCACTCTGCCTTTGGGGTGTGTTTTTCCCATGGCCTCTTGCCTTCTTGAGTTGGCCCAAAATCTGTTTATGCAGTATGTTTATCTCTCTGAATAAGCCTTCTCTCGCTTTACTATGGCTCACTCTTGAATTCCTTCCAGTGTAAAGCCAGGAACAAATACTTGGCAGCTGTGCCAGGAACTTGTCTGAGTCCTGGGACGTGACCATCTTCTTGTGCCCCATTTTCTTTTCTGCAACAAGAGGAACTAAGAGGAGAAGGGTATGGTGGATCTCTTGAAGGGCCTAAACAGAAAATAGGCTTAGAGACAGGAAGGAACCTCTTGAAGTTAATTAGAGATCCCATTATTTGAATTGTTAGTATTCAAAGGCAGGGAGTGCTTTACAGTAGTGGAACTGAGCATGGAGACATTGCTCCAGTGTCAGTTAGAACTGGAAAAGATTCATTCCCAGTTTGGAGAAATGTTTCACCAACCGATTAAGAGAGGGTATTTGGAGGAGTCCTTGATTTCCTGTCATTGAGAATTGGGTGGATGTTGGAAATACTAGTTAGAGGGCTAAAGGTGCCTAAAGTGCTTAAATTTATAACTCTTTTCCAGTGTCTTGGCTCTTTGTGATAGTAGGAACCAGAAAGGTTCTGGTTTCCTTTAGGAGGATTCAGTTGCTAGAGTTGAAGATTAAGAATTTTGGTGATCTTCTTTTTAGGTGATTCAGCCACAGTGCAGGAGGGCTTGTTTGACAGATTAACTAAATCTGGACTATACATAGTTTTCAGTTCCATTCCATTCTGTTTGTTTTGTTTGTTTGTTTTCATTAGAAGTGAAAGGTCTTGGTTTAGCCCATTAAAAGCACAGAGTTATTAATAAAAATTACCCAGGTGGATTTGACATCTGAAGGAAAATCAGAATTTTCTTTAAAAGTAGTCTGAAGTCAATTAGATTAGTCATGAACAGGTTCATCAGATTTTGTTTGTAAGCCTGAGTTTTGTTCCAATTTATAGGTTTTGGAAAAGCCCTAGGAAATTGCTTGATGAAGTTACCTAGTGATTACCCAAACCTGACCATATAATCAGTTGGTGGATTGGTTTCCAGATTCTAATTCTAGAGATATTTCAGGATTTTCCCAGTGAGTGGTTTTCATCCAATACTGGATCTGGTCTTACTGACAAGCATATGAGCCTGCTGGTATAAGTTGATATATTTGAATGCCTATATTAAACTCATTTGGTCAATGCAAATAAGTGAGAATCTTTGGTTACTTTGAGAAAATCTTTGACTATTTGGACCTCCCTGGTGGCCCATACGGTAAAGCGTCTGCCTAAAGTGTGGGAGACCCTGGTTCAATCCCTGGGTCAGGAAGATCCTCTGGAGAAGGAGATGGCAGCCCACTCCAGTACTCTTGCCTGGAAAATCCCATGGATGTAGAAGCCTGGTAGGCTACCGTCCATGGGGTCTCAAAGAGTCGGACAAGACTGAGTGACTAAACTAAACTGTGGCATGTAGTTCAGCTTTAGTCCAGGAATACAAGAAGTTAAAGGTTTAGCCTCTGGATACCCAGAATGTTTAATTTTAAAGGATCAGACAAGTTCAGAGGAAAAGGAAGTGGAAGAATTTCAGAGAAAAAAGGAAGTTGCTAGGAAAATTGAATGGGGGAAGACAGGGTATAGAGGATATGTAAGCAGAATAGAAGGGACAGAATAAGATGGGACAGGAGGCAGAGTCTGACCAGGAGGAGCCAGGTAGAGATACAAATGGTGCTGGAGGCAGAGCCTGAGACAAAGAAGCCAAAGAGAAAGAGCCTGAGGATTCAAGAACTATTTTATGTTCCTTTATTCACTTGTTTGCCTCAGTTAATCTTAAAACCTGATAACATTTGGAAAAATCAAAATAGGCATTACTTTCAGCTCTGGAAATTTTAAAGCTATAGTAATCTAGTTAAACTTTTAAGAAAAAAAATATTTGGGATTTCAAAAGTTCCCTATGATGGTATAGATATTCTAAACTGTTTTTGGTCAGATTGATCCATTTAGCTCAAAATACACACAAAGTAGGACTTTTAACATAAAATCAGTCAGAGTCCCTATAGGGGGAAATACAAGAAAATTTTTAGCTAAGTGGATCTTATTTCTCAGAGGTTTTTCTCTAGAAAAAAAAAAAGGAATTTTCAAACAATTCAAAGGGCTTATAGCTCAAACAGCTTGCAATTCAGCCTGCAAGATAATTCCAACCAGTTTTAAGGAAGCAGTTTGGTCCTGTTGGGGTGGAGCCAAAGCCTTTTCAACCAGTTTCCAGAGAACAGCCCCTAACAAGCCAATGTCTGACAAACAGGCACAGCTTTAGTGAAGCAGTCCCTGTTCCTGAAGAAATGGGCCCATGGCTTTTCAGTCAGCTTCAGGTGAAAATGTCTAATCTCAAATCAGAACACAATACTGAATGAGTACTTGTATAGTGAATAAAGCCTTAACTAGAAAGGTTAAACCTTAACATAAATCCCAAATGCAAAGAGAGCTTTAAGTGCAAAGAGGGCATGAGCTTATATGCAGGAGAAAGAAATACCTTTAAACTCCAGGGTTAGCGAGAAAAGCAGTGAGCATGTAGGCTCAAGTGTGGTTATGGCACCTGTTTACTCAGTATCAGGGAGTCTTCTCTAGTTCTTATATGGATCACCAAAATGTGGATCTAAAGTAAATTGACTGCCAATGTTTCTCCAGCAAAGATGGGCTTATTCACAGTAAGCTGAGAATTGCGATTTGAGATCTGCAACCATGGCAAGCCATGTGCATGTCCCCACACAGCAACGGAAGGAGAATGCTTTTACAGAGGGAAGAAAGACGCTGGGAGTGCTACAGTGAACAGAGTCCATGGCTTTTCATTGTACAAGTCCTTGACAGGAACGAGAATTGTTTACCTTGTTGAACTTTGTTATCATCTTAAGACATAAGAGTGTCCCCTTCTGGTCTATTTAATTGAGGTTTCTATTTATTATTTTTTAGATAAGTAGCCAGAATTTATTTTGGGGAGCTTCAAAATCACTGCAGATGGTGACTGCAGCCATGAAATTAAAAGATACTTACTCCTTGAAAGAAAAATTATGACCAACCTAGATAGCATACTGAAAAGCAGAGACTTTACTTCGCCAACAAAGGTCCATCTACTCAAGGCTATGGTTTTTCCAGTAGTCATGTATGGATGTGAGAGTTGGACTGTGAAGAAAGCTGAGCACTGAAGAATTGATGCTTTTGAACTGTGGTGTTGGAGAAGACCTTGAGAGTCCCTTGGACTGCAAAGAGATCCAACCAGTCCATCCTGAAGGAGATCAGCCCTGGGATTTCTTTGGAAGGACTGATGCTAAAGCTGAAACTCCAGTACTTTGGCCACCTCATACGAAGAGTTGACTCATTGGAAAAGACTCTGATGCTGGGAAGGATTGGGGGCAGGAGGAGAAGGGGACGACAGAGGATGAGATGGGTGGATGGCATCACTGACTCGATGGACGTGAGTCTGAGTGAACTCCGGGAGATGGTGATGGACAGGGAGGCCTGGCATGCTGCAATTCATGGGGTCACAAAGAGTCGGACATGACTGAGTGACTGAACTGAACTGAATGATTTATGGTATTAGAAAGAATTTTCTAGAAAATAGTGCTTACAAAATGATTTCATACCCTTTATTTTCTTGATATGGTTAGATCAGATAAGTGAAAATGGATATGTATAAACAAATAATTTGTTTTAATCAAAGAATTGACTCTCTTCTGTTATGTTTAGAGGGAGGTGGTAGAAATGTGGAATTCATGGTGGTGTGGCTAAAAGGTAGCTGGAAGATGAAATCAGTTATTATTGACTGATGGACTGATGTTGATTTGGATGCAGATTTTTGATTACTTACCATATTATTTTGTCCTTGATATCACCCTCCATACTGTTTCTACTTATATGTAAATATAATAAAAATGGATGTTAACATATTTGGTGGATGTCATAAGTCTAGGATAGATAGCAAAAGACTTGGATCACAAAGTAAAACCTAAAGTAGAAATTTCTTTTACTGTAATAAAGAGTCATGGTCAAAATTATAAATTTAGTCATATATTATTAAAATCTCAATTATACATCATAAAATCAGCTTTTGTGGTATGGTAGCATCTATTTGTCAATGTCTAGAGATTTATAAGAACTATAAAATGGACACTGGTCCTTAGTAGTAAATATCAGGAGAGAGAAGGGCTTCAGAATGTATTTTATAGGTAAAAGAAGAACATAGAAAGGATGATAAAAAATGACTTCTGACATTTTTTTAAGAAATTAATCAACAAAGAGTAAGTCCTATTGTAGGAAAGTGTTTCAGATTAGGTGCTGGTAATCAGGATTTGTTGTGAGAGAGCCAGATTTAGAGCAGCTCTCAATATTACTTGTGGAGCTTGAGGGCATTGGTGATTTTTATTCTTAGTTCTTTTAAAAATCTGATATCATCTACTCTACCAAGTGCCAATGCTGAAAAATGGAGACACTACATCCCAATGTGGTGAGGCTAAGGGAGTTTGTTTTAGAAGAGAATGAAATGCCTGGAGGCTATAGAAATAGTGAAATTCAACAATTGGCAATATTGATGGCAGAGCAATAAAGGTGGGTAAAGTGCAGTTACTTAGTCATTAGACACATATTTGGGGAGGAGAAAGAAAGATTCCAAATGGGTTTTAAATGTATGTTTATCACAAATGTGGGAATGAAAAAACTATATATTTTTTTAAAAGAATTATTGAACTCTTATTATGTATCAGATACAAAAATAAATTTATGAACAAAGCAGACTTTTTTCTGTTTTTATGAAGATTATTCTAATGGAAAAAACTGCAAAACAACACACAAGCAGGCTAAATATGCTACTAAAGAAAACTTGACATACCTTTAGCCAGATTCATCAAGAAAAAAAGCAAGACCCCCAAATCAATCAAATCACAAAAGAAAAGTAGACATTACCACCAACACCACAGAAATACAAAGGACTAGAAAAGAATACTACGAGAAGCTGTATGCCAATAAAAAGTACAACCTAGAAGCAATGGCCATATTCTTTGAAAGATATAATCTCCCAAGACTGAATCAGAAAGAAATTTTAAAAATATGAACATACCAATTATCAGTATTAAAGTTGAGTCAGTAATTTAAAACCTCCCAGCACACAAAAGTCCAGGACCATGTGACTTCACAAGTGAATTCTATGAAACATTTAGAGAATAGTTAACACCTATCTTTCTGAAACTACTCCAGAAAATTGCAGAGGAACGAACACTTTTGAACACATTCTATGAGGCTACCATCACTCTATACCAAAACTAGACAAAAGTATTGCAAAAGAATAAAATTACAGGCCAATATCACTGCTGACCATAGGTGCAAAAATCCTCAGCAAAATACTAGCAAACCAATTCTAGCAATCCATTAAAAGGATCACACCCCATGATCAAGTGGGATTTACCCTAGGGCTTTCAGTATCCGCAAATCAATCAGTGTGATACACCACATTAACAGATTGAAGAATACAAATCATATGATCATCTCAGTAGATGCAGAAAAAGCTTTTGATAAAATTCAAGATCCCTTTATATAGAAACTCTCCAGAAAGTGGGCATAGAGGGCACATACCTCAACATAAAAAAGGCCATCTATGACAAACACACAACTAACATCATATTCAGTGGTGAAAAGCTGAAAGCATTTCCTCTAAGATCTGGAACAAGGCAAGGATGCCCATTCTTACCATTTTTATTCAACATTTTTTTTGTTAAGACCTAGTCATAACAGAGAAGAAAAAGAAAAGGAATCCAAATTGGAAAAAAAGAAGTAAAACTGTCCCTGTTTGCAAATGACATGATACTGTACATAGAAAATCCTAAAGATGCTAGCAGAAAGCTACTAGAGGTCATCAATGATTTCTGTAAATTTACAGGATACAAAATTAATACACAGACATCTCCTGCATTTGTATACACTAACAACAAATATCAGAAAGAGAAATTAAGGAAATAATCCCATTTACCCTTACACCAAAGTAATAAAATACCTAGGAATAAACCTACCAGGACTTCCCTGGTCACTTAGATGGTAAAGAATCTACCCACAATGTGCGAGACCCAGGTTCGTTCCCTGGGTCAGGAATAGCCCCTGGAGGAGGAAATGGCAGCCCCTCCAGTATGCTTTTCTAGAGAATTTTGTGGACAGAGGAGCCTGGCAGGCTATACAGTCCATGGGGTCACAAAGAGTCAGAAACAAGTGAGCAAGTAACACACACACAAACCTACCTAAGAAGGGAAAAGACCTGTACTCCAAAAACTATAAGATTATGATGAAAGAAACCAAAGTTAATAGGAACAGATGGAAGGATATACTGTGTTCTTAGATTGGAAGAATAAATATTGTCTAAATGTCTTTACTACCCAAGACAATCTACAGATTCAATGCAATACCTATCAAATTACCAATGGCATTTTAAAAAATAGAACTAGAGCAAAAATTTTTTTTTTTAATTTGGTATGGAGACACAAAAGACTCTGAATAGCCAAAATAATCTTGGGAAAGAAAACTGGAGCTGGAGGAATTAGACTCCTTGATTTCAGACTATACTATAACACTATAGTAATCAAAGCAGTATGATATTGGCACAAAAACAGACACAGACCAATGATACAGAATAGAAAGCTCAGAAATAAACCCATACACTCATGGTCAGTTAGTCTATGACAAAAGAGGGAAGACAATGGCGAAAATACAGTTTTTTCAATAAGTGGTAGTGTGAAAACTGGACAACTACATGTAAAAGAATGAAATGAGAACATTCTCTAACACCATACACAAAAATAAACTCACAGTGAGTTAAAGAACTGAATGTAAGAAAGTATACTGAAAATTCCTAGAGTAAAACATAGGCAGAACACTCTCTAACATAAATTGCAGCACTATTTTTTTCCTCCATAGCCTAATGTTTTGGAAATAAAAAGAAACAAGTGGGACCTAATTAAACTTAAAAGGTTTTGCACAGAAAAGGAAACTACAAACAAAACAAAAAGACAGCCTACAGAATAGAATAAAATACTTGTGAACAATGCAACTGGTAAGGGATTAATTTCCAAATTACAGAAACAACTCAGACAACTTAATACCTAAAGAACAAATAATCCAATCAAAACATGGGCAGAAGACCTAAATAGACCTTTCTCCAAAAATGATATGTAAGTGGCCAATAGGCACAGGCAAAAATGTTCAAATTACTAATTATTAGAGAAATACAATTAGTAAATGCAGGACAGGATGTGGGGGAAAAGGAACTTTCCTACACTGTTGGTGCGAATGTAAATTGGTGCAGCCACTATGCAAAACAGTATGCATGTTCCTTAAAAAAAATAAAAATAAAGTAATCATATGATCCAGCAATTCTACTCATGGACATATATCTGGAGAAAATGCTAATTTAAGAAGATATATGTATCTTATTGTTCATAGCAGCACTATTTACAATAGCCAAATCTTGGAAGCCACCTAAATGTCCATCAGCAGATGAGTGGATAAAGATATATATATGTATACACAATGGAATACTACTTAACCATAAAATAGAATGAAATAATGCCATTTACAGCAACACAGATGGACCTAGAGATCATAATAAGTGAAGTTAGTAAAAAAGCGAAAGTTGAATACCATTATCACTTATATGTGGAATCTAAAATATGACATAAAGGAACCTACCTACAACACAGAAACAGACTCACAGACATAGAGAAGGGACTTGTGGTTGACAAAGTGAGGGGAATGGTTGGGAGTTTGGGATTAGCAGATGCAAGCTATTAATATATAAAATAGATAAACAAAGAGACCTTACTGCATAGCACAGGGAACCACATTCAATATCTTGTATTGAATATATTGATATATATGAGTATATATCTTGTATATATACAATGGAATACTACTCAGCCATTAAAAAAGAATGAGATAATGTCATTTCTAGCATCATAGATGCACCTGTGATTATCATGCTAAGTGTAGTAAGTCAGACAGAAAAAGACAAATAGCATATGATGCCATTTATATGTGAAATCTAAAAAAAAAAAATGATATTAATGAACTTATTTACAAAACAGAAACCGCCTCACAGATTTAAAGAACAAACTTACAGTTACCAGGGGAAAATAGTGGAGGGAAAGGATAGATTGAGAGTTTCATACTTACATGTACACACTGCTATTTTCAAAATAGTCAGCCAACAAGGACCTACTGCATAGCGCAGGGAACTCTGCTGAATATTCTGCAATAACCTTAATGGAAAAATAATTTGAAAAAGAATAGGTACATGTTTATATATAACTGAATCACTTTGCTGTGTACCTGAAATGAACACAGAATTGCTAATCAGCTATGCTCCAATATAAAATAAAAATCTGAAAAATGCAAAAAGGAAAATAATATAAAAAGAATATATATATATATATATATATGAATCACTTTGCTACACACTTGAAGCCAACACAACATTGTAGATCAACTATACTTCAATAAAAAGATAAATTTTAAAAAAGCAGTTGGTAATATATTGGGTGGAATGCATGAGTCAAAATAGAGGAGGCATTTACCTGGTTTGGGGGCTAATCTAGGCATAAAATAATGGTCTTTGGACTAGGACATGAGAAATGGAAATGGGAATAATGGATATATTAAAGGATATTTAGGAGGGAAAATAATCAGACTTGATAATGTTTGGATATTGGGGATGGGATGAAAAAGAGGAAGGAGTCAGGACTCCACCAGACTAGGTGATATTCACTGAGCTACCTACTGACCTCCATATCCATAGTTACTGAACAGCTACACTTAGATGTCTGTCAGCTACCAAAAATACAACACATCCAACACAAGACTCCAGCCCAAGCCTGTTCCTCCTGTTCCTGACACCCTGCGTTATCATTATCTCTGTTTCTACAGGCTTACCTCTTTTGGCCTCCCACTTTCTCCTCTAAACACCAGCCATACTTAAAGATTTTTATGTTTGCCATGCTCTCTTTTACCTTTGAAAGTTTTACCTGTTCATTCTGTCTGATTCTCTGTTTCAATTCTTCCAACTTTTCCCTACTATTTATTTGCAAGTTTAGATGACATCTTCTCCAAAAAGACTTTCCTGCGTCTCTAAAATGTCAATTAGCTGGTCCTAATTTGTGTGCTGATAGGCCTCTGAACTTCTCCAGTAGGGCTCTGATTACCTTAAACGATAATTACTTCTTTGTTATTCTGTCCTTGTCAGTCATTCCATGACTTCAACTTATCTCTGGAAACCTTAGCTGAGTGATGACATGAGGTAACCTTTCAAGCTATGTTATTTCCAGTGCTCTTACCTGGGACTGAAACAGGTGGTAGAGGTTTGATGAAATGGTCTCCTTTGGAGACAACAGGGCAGAACTGCCAGAGATATTAAAGCCTGGCATGGGTTCAACCCATTATTTTGCACACTTATTTCTTCACCTTTTTCACCATGCCCAATGGTGTTCTAAGAAGCAGGACCAAATAAAATAGCTGTGCAGTGATTTTACATGTTTCTATTGGAATATTTGAAATATTTCTGTATTTCTAAAAAATGTATGCACAGGAAGGTAATTGCTTTATCATAAGAAGTCATTACATTCATTAATATGAGTAGACCTAAGTTATTTTTTCCACATTGTTGATTTTTTTCCATCCTAATATATTTAATAATCATGTTCTTCTTCTGATTTGTAATACCAACCTCTGTATATACAGATTTGTATACATGCAAGATTTTTTTCTCCTAAACTATTGTTCTGTGGCTTTGCTATATTTGTCTTCTCTCTGTCTTTGTTAGATTATTCTAAGTAGTATGGATTTTTTAAAAACTTGGTTATGTGGTTGGGTATCTTTTTTCTTTTTCCTGCAGTGTTGATTATATTAGATTCTTTAGTTAAAATGCATAATTATTTTAATGTAATCTTTTAAAATTTATATTTTAATTGGAGGATAATTATAATATTGAGTTGATTTCTGCCATACATCAACATGAATCAGTCATAGGTATTCCCCTCCCTCTTGAACCTCCCTCTCACCCATATGTCCCATATGTCCCCTCCCTGTTGAATCTCCCTCCCACCTCCTGTACTCTTTTAAAGTTCCATGGAAACTTTGTCAGGTTTTTGGCTATATTTTTATTGAGTTTAGAAATTCATTTTGGGGAAAATGACCATTTTCTGTTACTGCAAATTCTCTTCTACAAATGTGGTTGGCTCCTATTATTTTGATGTTTATGTGTGTCAGTAAAATTTCATAATTTTCTTTATGATTGACTCTAAGGACTTTTTGGGTTTTTTGATAACACTAATAGCATGATTTTTTCACAGCTTGTATTTTTATTTTATTTTTGTAGCATATTATATATATATATTTTTTTAAGTTATTTATTTATCTTTAATTTTTACTTTACAATTCTGTATTGGTTTTGGCATAGATTGACATGAATCCACCACAGGTGTACATGCGTATATTTTTTTCATTTCATATTGGAGTAAAAAAGCTAGGTGAAGAATAGATAAGCTCCTCAGGTGTTTATCCCGGTTCATAAAGTAGCAGAAATTCTTTACCCCAAAGGACATCAGTCAGTATTTTGGAAGTTTTTGTAGGCCAACTTAAAATTAGTAAAACATTCTTCTCTTTTACTTTCTAAGTATAGAACAGGGTTGTTGGCTGTCTTGAATGCAATGCACATCTTTTTAAAATGGTTTGCTGCCTCTTTCAGTAGCTCTAGAGCAAGTTCTAGTTTAAATCTGTTTGTCAACATAAATCTGACTCCTTGAGATGCAGCCTCAGCTTCAGTATGGATCACTTGCAGAATTTCATGGAAGTAACTAGAACTGTAACCTTCATTCTGTTGTTCTCTGTTGTGTATGATGTCTTGAACCATTTTCACAATTTGAGCTGTTGTCTTCTTTATGATGTCTTTTTCAAACTCCTCCTCAGAGGGCCCATATACTGGGAACTCTTGAGAGGTGATAACATGTTTAGAATAATTGATAGAAAATGTTTTTTTTGTACCACGATACTGAATTTTGTTCACAATATTGGGGTGCTGTTTAAAATGCTCCAGAAGAACATTCTCTAACTCAATATCAATATCAGGCCCCTCAGCAGGTGCAAGTGTGGGAGGCAACAGAATGGAGATGTTTTCTGCCCAGATCTTGTTGAACATATCTCTCAGTTCCTTATCATGTAATTCTTTCCTACAGGGGGAATTAGCCATCCCTCTGATTTTTTCTAATAACTTATGTTCCAGTTTTACTCTTTGCTCCTTGAAAAGGTCTTGTATTTTCTTTCCATTAATTAGATCCTCACATTTTCTCATGATTTCTACTATAAGTTCCTCTTTAAGATTCTTCAAATCATCTTTAAATGTTCCTTTCCTCTGAGACAAGATATTTCTATCTCTATCTTCTCGAAAATATCTTTCAAGTTCTTGCTTAATGGCTTCATATTTTTCCACAACTTGATTCTCAATTGAGCTTCTCTTGATCTCTTTAACTTCTCCTTTCTGGATCTGGTTAGTCAGCTGATTCTGCAAGTTCAGCACATGACTTCTCAGCTCCCAGGTCCAGCTCCTGTACACGGTCTCCAGTTTATTCATAGCCATGACCTCCCGAGTGTTCTTGAACCTGAAAATGAAGTTCTCATTCACTAAGGCCTTCCATAAATCCCGTACCCTGACTTTAAGTTCTGATATCTTCAAAATACTTCCTCTGGATTCTTCTTTGGCATGCTTAAGAATCCTGCTTTTCAGCTCCTGAACATTGTGGCTATAGCAGGGATTAGGAGGGGCCATTGGGGGAGACCCTTCCCAGAGGTGAGCAAAGTAATAGATGTGGTTCTTGACATCAAACTTAATGACATCACTGAAGTGACACACCTCTGAGCACTGTTCATGTTTGGCTGCTGTGATTGTCATTTCATCCAATATCTCTTGCAGCCACCTTTGCCTTTCCATACTTTGATCTGTATCTATAATTTCTTCTGTGTTCTGATGAACAAATAGGCATCTTGGTGAGATATTCCATTGTTTCATCCTGAGAAAGGCATGGAGAGCTATTTGCAGAATATCTTGTATTTCTGAAAGATCCTTTCCCAAAATATTGATTAGAGTTAAGTTTCCAAGTCCAATAACGAAGGTTGCCAACTCATTTTCCTCATTCTGTGCTTTGTTCATGAGCTCTGAGACTTGCAGTCCTTCCGTGTCCACAACAAGCATAAAATCAAAGCCCAGCTGTTCTCTGAGCATCTCGTCCACTTTCAGAAGCTGCATGTAGGCACCCCGAGTATGTCTTCCAGCACTAAGGCTCAACTGCAGCCCAAACATTGCATTCAGCAAAGTAGACTTTCCTGAGTTCTGCAAGCCAAGGACAGAGAGAACAAACACACATTTGTCTCCAAGTTTTTCAGAGACCTTGTCAAAAACAGCTGCCACCCACCTCAGGGGCACATATGAAGCATCCCCATCCATCAGTTCAATGGGAGCCCCAGATATCATCAGGTCAGCAGCCATTTGGGGAAGAGAAAGAAACAGTGTATTTGTTTGGGAGGAAGCTTCTTCCAAAGCTTCATAGATCTGACCCAGCTCTCTCAAGAGGTGCTCAATTCCCAGGGTGGAATCACTAATTTCTTTGGAAACTGCTTCTAGCTCAGCCTCCCAGCATCTGAGGGAGTCTCTCTTTGACTGCTTCTGCTTTTCTGTTCGTACTTGAGCCAACAAAGAACTGTGCCTCTGGTGGAGCTTCTCTAACTCTGTTGTGGTTAGTTGGTCCATTGACATACTCAGCACCTGCAGAAAGTAGAGCTCTGTGTGGGTCTCCAGGTGGGACTGAAGGCTTTCAAGCAGGGACTTCATCAGGTCGTTAAGGTTAATGACTTTGTGATATTGTTCACCGCGTATCTTCAGCTTTTCCTTCTCAATTTCTTTCTTGTATTGTTCAATGCTCTTGTTTCCTTTTTCTTGCAGCTGATGGAGTTCTTTATCCTTCTTACACCAGTCATGCCATAGACCTCCTTGAAGAGGTAGTAACTTCCCCTTTATCTCAGATAATTTTACTTTTCTCAAGATGTCCATAAGGATATCTGCTTTTTTCCCTGCTTCTTGGCAATCTCTTTGGTCCTCATCAATAATAAACTCATACTTCCTTGCCATGTTGGCCCAGTTACTCAGACTACAAGGAGATCCAGATTTCTTCAGCAGCTCTGCTAATGTAGCTGTAATTTTATCAGCTAATTCTATTTTATTTAGATTCTTAATTCCAATTCTCACTTTGTAAGCATAATTCTTATCCATAATATTTTCTGCATTTTCAAACAAACAGATGAGAGGTTTGGGTGACTTCCAAAATTCAATTAGAAGGGAGCTATTCATTATGTCAAAATCACAAGTTGCCAGGAGGATAACAGTGACCGAGGAGACCTCCTGCAGGAACCTTACCTGCCTCTCGTGTATTTCAGCATTTCCATGGAGATTGGTGAAGGCAATACAATTTTCAAATCTGTCCTCAGCTCTTCCACCTGGACAGAACCAGCAGATTTCCACCATACCATCTACCAATAGACATCTATTATTGTGTTCCCTAGAATGATGGAGGAAAAAATGGTCATGTTTACTTTTACTCAGGAGTGAATTCAAAATCTGTGATTTGGAAGTAGAGGCATAATTTCCAATTCTTATGAAAGATACAGTGTGTATAGGTTGCCAACTGATCAGCTGGTTGTTATAACTCCTAATTTTTTTCCCCCATCCTATTTTTTCCACCTCTTTCCAGCTTCTCCTGATTTGCCTCAGAGACCAAAGAGGGAATTCAATTTGGAAATTGCAAGGATTTGGCACCAAAAGTGGGAGAGCAAATTGACAAATGGAAAGTTTGGTTAAAATATACTGTCTTGTAAAGTCATTTGCACAGTGAAAAATTGCCATCTGTATGTCCATTGGGTGGATGCAAGTTGGTACTGTAGTTGATTGTGTTTCCTTGACAATAAAAAAGTCCTCAAATGATTCTTCTAGTTCTGTGGTTCTCAGTGTCTGAGACACAGTAGGTATTCTGTCTATATTACCTCTGTATACTTGATATCGCAAATTACAATCTAATACCAAAAGTTTCTCTAGAAAACAAAATGGCAGCTCCTCCTCAGTTCTTGATTGAGTGCCATGGAGGAAGGTCTTATTTATCAAAAGAGAATTTACTTTGGTCATCTTTTTGGGATAATAACTTTCTAGATTAAGCCGCTTGATCAAGTCAGGAAAGTGTTGATTTCGCATTGTTTCTTCCTTATTATTGACTAGTTGAGTGTCTCTGTGAGAAGAAGCAGTTTCACTGGGTGTTTTCTTTGACTTAGTTGGAAAGATATTCTTAAATCTCTAGAAAGAAAAAAAGACAATGATAATGGCTGTTATTTTTCTCATTTATGAATACATGCATATATTCTTTCCAAAAATAAATTGAGTCATTTTATGTGTAAGGCAATAGGATGACCAAGGAATAGAATATAAAACAGGGTCATGCCTTGGAGGGCTGAAAACTTACCAATAAAGTTTGAGAGAGATGAATAAGTAAGTAGTTAACTAAATGGCCCCACAATACAAGTCTGAGGCCATAAATGGTATAAAGTTCAAAGTGTACTGGCAACACGTTTGAAGAAGTGGTTAGATTTTCTTGAGATGCAAAATGAGGAAAAGCTTTACCAAACTGATGTAACATATAATCATGAAAAGAATGTAGGTGGAAAATAAAATTTAAAAATAAATAGAAGGGAGCCTACCACAATGTAGGTATTGTGCTGACTGTTTTGCAAGCTATTAATATATTACTGAATGAATGGGATTTTATCACACAAAGGAGTAAGTGAGTAGGGGCATTCTAGAAAAAGAGAACAAAAAAGCCAAACCAAATATCATAAAAGTTGGATATGCTTAGGAAATAGAAAGTAATCTAGTATATATGGACAGAAGCAGAAAATGAGTTTAGTGAGAGAAACTGAAAAGAAAATGAATTGGTTTTTATTTAGTGACCATCAATTTTCATAATGCCCCTATTATTATTATTCCCATTTTGGAGACAAGTAACTCAAAAATTAAGCAATGTGCTTGAGAATGAGCAACAGAGACAGGAGTCACAGCCATATTTCTCTGGGATTTTTCTTTTCTCCAAAACACCTTGGAGACATTTGGTGCTAACATGGAATGACCATGCCATGCTATAGAATCTGGAAACCAGCAAACCTCTAAGATTCTGAGCATCCTTTGGTCTAGACACTCCACTCAATTTCAGGGCAAAAATATCTTCCCCAGGGCAAATTACAAACCTTTGACATTGTTAGTTGCCATTTATCTTCATTCAGTCCTGCTTTATTCTCCTGCTTCCTCTTATTTGTCTTTTTTGCAACTTTTTCAGTGGAAGATCCAGCTTTGGAGGGAAAATAGTGTTCATTATTCTCAACATTAGTAATCTAATGGAGTCAGAATTGCAGTGCTGCTGAAGCTTAGCACCTTCCCCACTTACAATCACTAGCTTGGTGCCAGCAGCTTAACATCAATAAGTTCAACATTAGCATCTGTTTCCCAGGAATGACCCAAGAAAAGATATAAGTATTTTATGTTATGGGAATGATTAGGAAATAAGAATAACCATCTCATAGACTGAGAGGTCTTGGGTATCAAAATGACACAGAAAAAATAGTGGTCAAACAAGGAGGATGAGTCAAAGTAACTAGGCTATTGCTGACAAACAGAGTGTTATTTATACAGAAATCTCAGCCATAGCACATGGGGGTATGCTGAGTGTCGGAGAGTCTTGTGATGGCTCTTAATAATTATATTCTCTTCCTCCCCATACTTCTAAGTTTACTGAGAAAGGAAATCGAAGTAATGTTGTTAAAGAGACTTCCCTAAGTATATCAATTTTTTTCTTTTTTGTTAGAAATGATGCTTTTAAGCAAATGTTTCTCCTATATTATTGCCAAAATATTGAGCATCCGGTTTCTTAGCACCTTATATTTCTAAGCTTCTCACTGATTACTCCTGAATCTGCTGCTGCTGCTGCTGCTACGTCGCATCAGTCGTGTCCAACTCTGTGTGACCCCATAGACAGCAGCCCACCAGGCTCCCCTGTCCCTGGGATTCTCCAGGCAAGAACACTGGAGTAGGTTGCCATTTCCTTCTCCATTGCATCAAAGTGAAAAGTGAAAGTGAAGTCCCTCAGTCGTGACCGACCCCATGGACTGCAGCCCACCAGGCTCCTCCGTCCATGGGACTCCTAGGCAAAAGTACTGGAGTGGGGTGCCACTGCCTTCTCTGCCTGAATCTCCTAGCTCACCTCTAATGATGGTCCATGTGATAATCAGTCCTTGGAAAAAAATGAGATTCAGGCTGATTCAAATTAAGGTTTAGTTGAGAATAACTCAACTAGTTAGTATCTAGCTAATGACCTACTTATAGCTAAGCAGGAAATCAACCTGTAGCCAAGACTGTGAAATTTCACCTTCACCATTGTGGAAATAAAGGACACTGGTATTCATATGTAAAAGGCCTTTAAAGTTTCTAGAACAAGAAGTGGGGAAAGAAATTTCTACTTCATGATAAATTTTGTAACACTAACCTTAAAATCATCTGGGAGAGGGATGGGGTGCTGAACAGACCACCGACAAAGAATGATAATCAGATTGGCATCAGACTCACTATCAGTAAGTAACAAAGACAATTAAGTCATCCTTTCCAAATAATGACGTAAAAGGATTTTTAACCTAGAACCCTAACTCCATCCCAGTTACTCTTCAAGTCTGAGAATAATGTTATTTTCAAAAAACTAACAACCTAGAAAGTTTGCTGTCCACATGCCCTTTATTAGGTGGGCTCCAGAGGAAATTAAAAAATAAATGGAAGAATAGAGGACTTCCTTCACTTGGTAGGATACTGGAGATATTGGAAGAATATAAGGATGTGATCAAGATCCATGTGCAAAACAATATGACTATAAGAAGTTTCCATGAAGCAAAAAATAAAAAACTGAATTCCATTTGATTCTGTTATGAATAAAATTTACATATGTATAATAGTATAAACTGTTGACATTCAACTTTTGGAAACAAACTATAAATTAAAAATGCAAGATTTTTATTATGATTCAAGCAAGAAATAAAAATTTTTCAGCTTTGACCATGTAAAAGTATTTTAGGGAATTTCAAGGTAGTACCTCTTATAATGGAACAAAATAAAAAGTTCAAAAAATAAAATTCAAATGTAGCCTGTATATAAACTAAAAAATATTGCTATTGGGAAGCGAGTAGGTGGGGAAGCAAGCAGTGGCATAACCGAGCAAAAAGCTTACCTCCTAATGGTACGATAACAATGAATAATATTGATAGTAATGTTGATAATGATAAAATGATTGAACTAGTAGACCTAATATTGATAAACTTATGGAAGAGTGGTAAAAGCATGATATTCAGAGACATGTCAGTTACCACCAAAAGAAACATTGAATTCCAAGGGGTTATTTTGTGAGAGAAGGGTCAATATAATGTTCTGTATGCCTTAATTTTTACTGTCTTCATGAATTATTTTATTAAATAAATCAAAAAAATATTTAATATATATTTAAATATTTTTGAAGTGTTAACACTTTCTCTTACAAATTAAAATTTATAAAGTGCTTCATGCTATTGAAAGTGCAGTAAGAGGGGCATGCTTATACACTCTATATGATCAAGTCAATATAATATTTCTAGAAAATTATTTGGAAATAATAATTGACTCATGTATTTTCTTTTCTTTTTTTTTTCTTTTTTTTTAATTTATTTTTTATTTAACTTTACAATTCTGTATTGGTTTTGCCATACATTGACATGAATCCACCACGGGTGTACATGCGTTCCCAAACATATTTATATTCATACTCTTTGACTCATGTATTTTAATTTTAAGAATTTAAGGGACTGAAATAAAATGAGCACCAAAATCTATCACTAAGGTGATTTTTACAACATTATTCATAATGTTCATATTTTGGAAACAATATCTTAAATGGTATTTTGGCAAAATTATTTACAGAGCACCAACAGGATGGGATAATAAAATAGTTTAAAATAGTACTCAAGAGTTGATGTTTATTGCTCTGGGAAAAGCTTGTTATATGTTTTAAGCCCCTCAAAATTTCTAATGTTATAGAACTGTATATAGAGTATAATCTAGGTGAAAAAAATTAATCCCAGTGAAGATACCATATGACACATTGTTTGTTGTGTTAGTCTCTTGGGAGGGATATTACTGATTTTTTTTTTCTTTCTTTCAAATTCTTCTCAGTATTTATTGAGCAAAAATTATCATTACAGTTAAAAAAGGAAACAACAATATGATCAATAAGAACTGAGGAGAAAACACACAGTGAATTTAGGTGAAAAGACTAGTACTTTCAGTTGAGGTAGAAACAGGAATGGTTACAGAGGTAGCATTTCAGTTGGAGCTTGAATAATGGGTAGAAATTAAGACTATGATGATCATAGCCCCATGGCATGTGCTCACTAAAAGACTGAGACCTAATCATTGGACTATAGAATACATCTTCTTCCTCCCTACCTTCCACCATTAGTAAATTTCCTGAATAATAATGATATTCCTATAATAATAGGGGAATATACTTGAGAAGACTGCGTATCTCAGACTTAAGAAGTTTCCATGGAAACTCAAATACAACAAGGATAAAAAACAAGGACATTAGAGGAAGTTTGAGTCTCTGATACCAGAGTAAATAGCACAGCCTAACTCCTAGCCAGATAAATATAGAACTTTAGTCTAAAGGCCTATCTACATCAGTTTCTTTTGAGTTTCGACAAAAAGTTACAAGGCATGCTAAAAAACAAACAAACCAAAACCTCCACAGTTTGAAGAGACAGAATAAGTGTCAGAATCAAACTCAGGTATGGCTTAGATGTTGGAAAGATGTGACGTTTATCTCAAAAATAATTTTTAAAAGCACTGTGACACACAACTCCTTTTATATTTTATGCTCTCAATGTGTGTGTTGAATTAATTAAAATGCAGAGATTTCAGGAAACGTCTTGAGCCATGTCTGCAGATGGGAGTAGGTTTGATCTAGACTCACATTTTTCCGTTGCCTGGCAGAGCTTCTCTGCTAGGTTGCGCTGGTTTATGGCTTTCAGGACCTCCTGAGTCACGGTCTTGGAGTATTCTTCCCCATAATACTGGATCAGTAGGTCAGCAAGTCTCACTGGGTTTGCTTGCTGGATAGTGCCCCGAGGCATATGGTTGTATCCCTCAGCTAGAGCTATGTTTGTGAGTTGAAATTTGAATTTAACCAACTCCTCCTCTAAAAGATCCTCAAGGATGTGAAGAAGGCGTGCCTTCAGTGTGCTTTCCATTCTGTGCATCTGGGAAATGATGACCTGAAATGGAGAGAGAATTATGGATGATCACAGGAATGATGGAAAAACACATATGAGGCAGATGGTTTAAGAGAAGTGAGTGAAAGAAGTGGAGAGCAGAGACTGCCATGCTTAAAAACAAAAATAAAATGCTTGGGCCCCCAACTATGTGCCTATGATACATAGTCCTTACATAAGGGATGTTTCTCAGACCTGTGGGGCTACTTAACCTGCATTCCAGGCTTCCCTGGTGGCTCAGCAGTAAAGAATCAGCCTTCAGTGCAGGAGACACAGGAGACCTGGATTTGATCCCTGGTGTCGGGAAGATGCCCTGGAGGAGCTCATGGCAACCCACTTCGGTATTCCTGCCAGGAAAATCCCATGAACAGAGGAGCCTGGTGGGCTACAGCCCCTGGGGTCCCAAAGAATAAAACTCTTTTGATTTTCCTCAGAAGGTGTCATGCTACTGTTGGAGCTCAGGGCAGACCACCCCAAAATATTTAACAATGGCATATGGATTGTTTTGAATTAAAGTTACTTAAGAAACCACCAGTGCAAGTGAGACATTCTGACCCTCCTTTCCCCATTCCCTGAAAGCAGGAAATAAATCTCTCATGTGAAAGGTACATTCCCTGCATCTGAAGATATTGCCAGAGATGGGGAATTTGGGCTGAAAAGTTTGTGTAAACAAACCATGTTACTTTTTTAATTTACTGCCCCAAATGAGTTTAGGTTCTTTGCTAACTGAACACCCAAAGCCTAATTTTCCTTTTCTTGTCAATTTCTCACAAATTTAATCTTTCTTTGTTTAAAAAGTGTAAAAGCTACCTGCTTTGGCCACTTCTTAGATCTCATTTCCATGAGACCTTCATATACACAAATTAAATTTGTTTCTTTTTCTCCTGTTACTCTGTCTTATGTCAATTTTATTATTATTCCATCCACAAGAACTTAAGAGGGATAGAGGAGGAAATCTCTCTCTGAGACACTACCTAGCTCTCAACTTTCACAATCCTTATTATACTTCCGTTTTGCCTTTTTACTATTGCTATCTATGTACTTCAATTATTTTCCTCTGTTAAATAGAGAACACCAAAATTAAACAGGTTATTAATTAAATTGTTATATATTGAGCATCATTTACATTCTGAAAACTTTAGTGGATCCTTTGCACAATTTATTGCATTTACTTATTTTAAAAAATATTTGTTATTTATTTATTTGAATGTGCTGGGTCTTAGTTGTGGCATGTGGAATCTAGTTCCCCGATCAGGGATTGAACCTTGCCCCCTGCATTGGGAGCATGGAGTCTTAGCCACTGGACCACCAGGGAAGCCTGTATTGCATTTATTTTTAATAAAAAGTTAAATATTATCTCATTTTATAGGTAAGAAAGCCAAGAATGAGACAGAGTAAGATTTCCAAGTTTACATTTTTTTTTTTTAAGGGAAGAATGAAAAGTCAAACACAAGTCTTTCAAATCCCCAAATCACGATTCTTCCAATATTTCCAATGGATAATGTTTACTCCAATGGATAATTGTGTACACTTCAAGACATATCAGAATGATTTTTTAAATAATTATAATTGCCAAAAAACCCTAACTTTTGCTTCTTTTGACCCACATTTCTGAAAAATGTCCCCTATTAATTTACTTATTTGTTTCTTACTTTCAGTGCCAAAAAGTACATCAAATAACTGTGTAGCACTCACCATACACCATACAATGATCCATGTGCTGGATATTTGGTTATGAGCAAGACAGAATACCTTTCCATAAAGAAATTTCATTCCAGGGCAAGGTAGGATATTGGGATATGTGTGAGAAAAACAACATCAAGAAAATAAAAATCTTAATGTGATTTTTCTGCTCTAAAGATGATTGAATATGGTGTGGTGAAACATTACTAGGAGCCAGGGGATAGGGGATGTTTAGGAAAGACTACTCTGAAGATGCAATATTGTTGTTGTTCAGTCCCTAAATTGTGTCGGACTCTTCTGTGACCCCATGGACTGTAGCCCACCAGGCTCCTTTGTCCGTGGGATTTCCCAGGCAAGAATACTGGATTGCCATTTCCTTCCCTAGGGGATCTTCCCAACTCAGGGATCAAACCTGCATCTCCTACATTTTTAGGCAGATTCTTTACTGCTGAGTCACCACAGGAGCCAAGAAATAGTTAAGTTTAAAGCTGAAAGAAGATAAGAGGAATGTGAAGAACTTGGAGAACCTTCCAGGAATAGGAAATAGCAAATTCAAAAGCTTGAAACAGAAACCAGTTGGATGTTTTGAGGGACAAAATGAAGGCCACTGTTGTTGGTGCAAAATTTAAAAACAGGAAAGAGTAGTAGATGATAGAAAGTTGTGATTCATGTTCCACCTTTTAGGTCATGATAAAGATTCTGGGTTTCTTCTATGTGTTGTGGGAAGCAATTGGAGCATTTTAAACATGAGAAAGACATAATATGCTTGAGCTTTAGGAAGATCATTCTGTCTTCTGGATGAGGACAGAGAATCAAGTTACCACAAGGAGGCAGTGGTAACAATTAAGAGACTTATAATGATCTAAAAAAGATGGTAGCTTGACTAAGTTTTTTAGCAAGTAAGATAATGAGCAATAGTCATATATAGAGTTTATCTTATTGACATAGCCATCTGGAATTATTGATGAATTCATTATGGGTGTGAAGAAACGTCAAAGCTCAAGGATAATGTAGTAGACAGGTTTCTAAGATGCTTAGAGTCCACCTCACCTTCTCTTGTGTTCATGCTCTATATAGTCCTTTTCCCCTTAGTTTGGGCAAGTTCTATAAATATGATGGGATATGACTTCTGAAATTATGTTACCTTATGTGGCTCAGACAGTAAAGAATCCGCCGGCAAAGTGGGAGACCTGGGTTTGATCCCTGGGTTGGGAAGATCCCCTGGAGGAGGGCACGGCAATCCACTCCAGTATTCTTGCCTGGAGAATCCCCATGGACAGAGGAGCCTGCCAGGCTACAGTCCATGGAATCACAAAGAGCTGGACATGATTGAGCAACTAAGCACAGCACAGCTCATGTGAAAAAAGGGGGGAGGGTTATTCTGAATGGCTTTGACTTAATCAGGTAAGTGCTTAAAAGCTGTAAGAAGCAGCAGTAGGTATGCTCTTGCTGATCTGGAAGAGAACATGTGTTGAACTGCCTGTTTGGGTAATATTCCTAGGGTCTGAGAATGATTCTGGGCTGATAGCCAGCAAGAAAATGAGAACTTAAGTCATAATCTGAAGGAATCTCAATTTTTCTAATAACCTAAATGGAATTCGAAGAAGAACCTGAGCTCCAGATGAGATAAGGAGCATGGAAAACACTTAAATTGCAGCCTTTTGCAATCTTGCCCAAAAGACTTATCTAACTCTTACACGGACCCCTAACCCATGGAAACTGTAAAATAATAAATTGGTGTTGTTTTAAGCTACTAATTTTTTGTTAATTTGTTGTGCAGAGATTAAAAGCTAATATAGATGACTTCTAAGATTCTGACTTGAGTAAATAGATTAATTTTGGTGTCATGCCCTGAGATGGTCAGTTTATTATATAAACAGATTGGACATCTTATTTAATTTACAGTATCAATTAGGTAGGCAGGTGGAGGTGGTAAGTAGACTAAAGTGGGCATGCCTTTAAAGGAGTGGGCCCAATTTGGAGATATAGACCAGAGAGTTGCCCATATTTAGTATTTAAAGGGATGGGATTGGTAAGCTTGGTTAGGAAAAAAGTATAGATAGAGAAGAAAGAAGGTGAGCAGCATTGCAGCACTTAGATGAGAGGTAAGAAGAGACTAAAAGGAAGCAGAGGAGGTGGGGAATGAGGCATATATGAATTCATTGAATCCTGGAGAAGGAAGTGTTTCTAAAAGAAAGATGTGGTCAACCATATTAAGTGCTTCTGAGGCATCAGGAGGATAAAGATAGTGAATTAATCATTGTGTCCTTTAAGAAGAAATTTGTTGATGACCTTGATAAAAGCCATTTCCATTGGTGGGGGAAAAAGCTTAATTAAAGTGCATAAAGAGAAAATTTGAGATGAGATATCAGCTAAGTCTTTCAATATTTTTGGCCCTCAGTATAAGCAGAGTAAAGGGACTATTACAGGAATGGGTCATGTGGTTAAGAAAATTTATTTTAGGTGTTGAATTTAGCAAAGCAGTTGATAGAAACGATCCTATAGGGAGGGAGAAATTTTTGATGAAGGAGATTGTATTAATTTCCCATTGCTGCTATTTAAAAATTGCCATAAAATTAGTGGCTTAAAACAGCAAAAAAAATTTTTTTGTCTCATAGTTCTGGGTCCAGAATTATATATTGAGTCTGTCTTACGGGACTAAAATCAATGTATGGCAGGACATATAATTTTTTCGGGAACCAGCTCCAGGGGAGAATCCATTCCTTATCTTTTCTGGCTTCCACTGGCACTCCTTGACTTGTGACCTCATTATTCCAGTTTCTGCTTCTGTGGTTACATTGCTTTCTCCCTTTCTGTAGTAAAAATTCCATCTACCTTTTCTCTTAGGTGACAGCATTTAGGGCTTTGTTGGATAATTCAGAATATTATCCAAATATTCTTAATTTAACCACCTCTGCAAGTCCCTTTTGCCATATTAAGTTTACAGGTTCCAGGAATTAGAACATAGATATTTTGGGAGGGGAGAGGACTGTTATTTAGCCTATTAGATATATAAGAAAAATGTGCACCTGAGAGAGAGAAAGAGAGGCTAATGATTAGGACAAGAAGTAGAACTGTGTTAGGAAGGACAGAGAAAAAGATATAGAATCAAAACATATTTAAGAGTTTTAAATAAATAGCAGAACTTTTGTTTTGTTTTGTTTGTGGAAATGAAGGTCTTGGGGTGATTCCTAGGTTTATACTTAATTGGGCATTTTACTGAAATGCTCAATGCCTTGTAGGAGACTACAAGGTATGGAGCAGATCTGAGGCTGAAGGAAGATGACTGGTTTAATTTTAACAGACTGAGTTTGAGATTAACATAATGGTTAACATGTGCTCTTTGTATTTTCCAAACATTCTTCTTTACATGCTTTTTTGTTATTTTGTTTTTATTTTAATTTATTTTTGCCATGACACACAGCATGTGGGATCTTAGTTTCTGACCAGGGATTGAACCCATGCCCCCTGCAGTGGAAACACAGAGTCTTAACCACTGGACTACAAGGAAAGTCCCTATATTGTTTAATTTAACACTGATAACAAACTTACCTCTTAAGGTAAGTATTATTATATCTTTATTTTACGGGTGATTATTCAGAGATGTAATTTGTTCAAGGTTCTATGAAAGCCTGGCTCTAGAATAAATGCTCTTTAGCTACCACATCAACATCTAAGTGAAGATGCCTGCTATTAGGCTGGTTACACGGTCCTGCATACCAGAAACCTGTCTGGGCTGAAGATTTAGATTAAGGAATCATCAGCATATAGATAACAGTCAAATTAATAAAAAATAGATGCAATCAAGCAGGGAAAATATGTTCAGAGGAAGGATTAGCAGGCCTTATTTATACAGAGCTGATATATAGCTGTTAGGCTGTGGGGTAACCTTATCAACTATTAAATATTTACACACAGTGCTTCCATATGGGTGACTACTAGATTCTTCTCTAGCCTATATACCCCACTACCACCTAGTTTCCCAGGATCTAAGGAACCCTGGGTAGGCCCTGCCAGGAGAAATATTCGCTATTTCATTTAAAAATAAGTATTTATTCAATATATTCTGTGGAGCTGTGGCAGATAATGGGGAATATAGGAGAAATGGGATATCTTTCTTGTCCTCAAGAGATTTATGAAAAATGGCACGTATAACCATGGCATGAGTGTGATTAAGCTTGAATGCAATTATTTTATAGTGTGGTATAGGAGCCAAGAGAATATAGCAATTATTGTCATTTATTTATTCAATTCATTCATTTTACTTAGCTAAAAATCTATTTTTAAACAAGACTAATAAGATAAAATCCCATTCCTCGAGTGCTCAGTGTCTGGTGGAAGACATGGACACAGATCTGATTTACCTGTGTATTTTAAGACAAAAATAGATACAATAGAGAACATAGTAGAACATAATGGGAGCAGAAGCCAGTATTGCTCAGTTCCAGTGACAGTGATAGCCAAAAAATGGACTCAGGCTTCAATGAATTTAAAGACAGAAGAGTTCTTACACAGTCTTTAGGAAATTCCAACTTTCATGGGAAATTACTTAGAGATTGTCTAACCTGTCCTTCCATTTTACCCATGGGAAATCTTGGACTTAGAGGTAGGCTAGTTCCTGGCTAAGCCATGAGTCCCACCCAGTTCGAGCCTATCCAGAGACCCTCCCTCTGCCTCACACTATATTCTCTGTTGAGTTCAGGCTGACCCAAGTTGTACATGTACTTTGGTCTTTGTGTGTCCTCTGTAGACTGTTCACATTTTCAGAGATAGCTCAGACCTGGAGTCCTCAATGAGGACTCTTTCCCAGGGTTCCTAAATTTGAGCAAAGAACTCTGAAATGTGTTAAAGCAGGACCTTAACAAACTGTAAATCAAAGAAGACAAAGACAGAAAGAGTGACACAAGCGAGTCAGAGCAATCATAATAGAGCAATAGAGAATGATGAGGAAAGAGACCCACACATACAAATATACAAGAGAAAGACTGAGAGAGATAGACAGACAGAAACAGAGTCAAATCAAAAAGGAAAGAAAGACCAGGAAGAAGAAGACTTTCATACATACTACAGACCTTTCTTAGTCAGCTGTGCTCCCATCTTCCACATGGGTAAAAGGAAAGCTAACCCCATTATGGGCACCTAAGCAAGAGGATACTCACAGGTATGAATCCTAGGTCTTCTTCCAGTTCAGTCAGACCTTGGGATGGGAGATTGCTCTGGCAGGTTAAAAAATGTGGCTGTCTTTTGTGAGTCAGGCAGCTAGCTTGATTTTTTTTTTACATGTATCTGAATAATGTGGGGTGTAGTAATACAAATCACTGCCAGCCCACACCTACTCACCTGCTGCTGAGGTGATGGGATAGGGTGGGAGGAGGAGGGGGAGGGGAGATTGGGGCAAAACTAGAAGTGTTATCTTACCCGTGATTTAAAACTTTGTCAGTTGCATCTCTTTATCTGTTTAATAAAGTTCAATTTGGGGATTTAAGATCCATCTAACTAGTAAATAAGAGAATGGGTTGAATTGTATTCAGACTGATCTGACCTTAAGTCCCTGTGTGATTACTTGCTAGCTGAATTAGGGTAAGCCTAGATAGCATATTCAAAAGCAGAGACATTACTTTGCCAACAAAGGTCCATCTAGTCAAGGCTACGGTTTTTCCAGTAGTCATGTATGGATGTGAGAGTTGGACTGTGAAGAAAGCTGAGCACTAAAGAATTGATGCTTTTGAACTGTGGTGTTGGAGAAGACTCTTGAGAGTCCCTTGCACTGCAAGGAGATCCAACCAGTCCATTCTAAAGGAGATCAGTCCTGGGTGTTCTTTGTAAGGAATGATGCTAAAGCTGAAACTCTAGTACTTTGGCCACCTCATGCGAAGAGTTGACTCATTGCAAAAGACTCTGATGCTGGGAGGGATTGGGGGCAGGAGGAGAAGGGGACAACAGAGGATGAGATGGCTGGATGGCATCACTGAGTGAACTCTGGGAGTTGGTGATGGACAGGGAGGCCTGGCGTGCTGCGATTCATGGGGTCACAGCAGGTCAGACACGACTGAGCGACTGAACTGAACTGAAACCTACTTTCTTGAGTAATCACTAATTTATGGGCATCTCCCATATCTTTCACTCCAGTATTCTTGCCTGGAGAATCCCATGGATAGAGGAGCCTGGAAGGCTACTGTCCATGGGGTCACCAGAGTCAGACACAACTTAGTGACTAAACCACCACCACCACCCATATCTTTCTATTTACAATCCCCTAGTGGGATTAACAATTTCATTACCTATTTTGTCCATTCATTCTATCCCTATTGTTTTAGTACAGATCTCTGTCTGACAAGATTAATGATCTTGGAAGCATTTACTATTATGATCAGATTTAATATTTTGCACTTCTGTTTCCTCAACTATTGCTAATTTTGAAAAGTCACAAAGGAGAGTCTCTCTCATTTCTATAGCTTCTCATTCTACATTATGCTTCTTTCTCTGAGGCAGGAAAGTAGGGATTTTTATAAACAAACGAAGAAAAGGAAGATGTAGCTCTGAATGAATGTGTTGTGTGCCGATAGGCTTCCATGCACTTTATTCAACCCCAATTCTACTTCTTTTACTCCTTTCCCAGCAGCTGTGTGTTTTGTGTGTGTGTGTGGGGGGGTGTTTGAATTGTCTCAACGTGGCCCATATTCATGCAAGCTGAAGCTGTCCTTGGCATGGGGCATTTCCAGGGAAAGCTTCTTTAAGCTTGTCGAAACTTGCTAGGGAATTAAGGCTTGGAGATATGCTCACTTTTTGATAATTAAAACTCAGAACTTCTGGCACTTTAAGAATTCAGAGAGGGCTTGCTATTTCTCATTTACAATCACCTCCAGTTATCTTCTTTGCATCATGCCCCAAGAGAAATAACAGTCAAAACACTGCAGGTTCTCAGCCTGAGCTTCAGGGTAAAATGGATCCTGTTCTTAACTGCTTTCTTGCATAAATCTTTACTGCAATATAATATTAAGAGACCTGACTTAATATTAATTAGTGTTAATAGTAATTTTTAAATACCCTAAAATTTCAGTCCAAAACTAGCTCCATATCAGCCAAAGTCAGATGGTCCTGTTGAGTAAAACTCATTTGACTTCTTCTGGCTTTATTGAGGTATAATTGACATATAATATTCTGTAAGTTTCAATTTTACAATGTATTGATTTAGTACAGATATATATATATATTTCTCAAAATGATTGCCCTCATACTATTACCCAACTTCTCCATCCCAGCTTCATTTGATCTTAAATTTCAATACTGCTGGCCGAGTGTCCAGGAAAATGAAGTAATATACCTATATACTGATCAGTTTCTGTGGTTAGTGCTAAGAGTAATACTGTTTGGCCTGATGGATTTCTCAGGGACCAGATCCTTAAGTCATTGGAGTGGGTGAGGATATGTGCGACCATTAATGTCAGTTCCTTTTCAGGTAAGTCAAATGTTTTCGTAGCATTAGATAACGGGGCATTAAAGGCATTAAAACAGGCTGAGAAGGTTAGGGCAGCAGAGATTCTTGAAAAGGAGTAAAAGGAGCTTTGCAGGGATGGCCTTGTATGCTGTTGAGAGTGGAAAATATTGGTGATGACTAAGAAGCACTAACTTAATTTGTTCCAGAATAAAATAAGGAAATAATCACCAGGAGTTTTTTGAAACAGTCTGACACTGTTTCCACTGTTTCCCCATCTGTTTCCCATGAGGTGATGGGACCAGATGCCATGATCTTCGTTTTCTGAATGTTGAGCTTTAAGCCAACTTTTTCGCTCTCCTCTTTCACTTTCATCAAGATGCTTTTGAGTTCCTCTTCACTTTCTGCCATAAGGGTGGTGTCATCTGCATATCTGAGGTTATTGATATTTCTCCCGGCAATCTTGATTCCAGCTTGTGTTTCTTCCAGTCCACCATTTCTCATGATGTACTCTGCATAGAAGTTAAATAAGCAGGGTGACAATATACAGCCTTGACGTACTCCTTTTCCTATTTGGAACCAGTCCGTTGTTCCATGTCCAGTTCTAACTGTTGCTTCCTGATCTGAATATAGGTTTCTCAAGAGGCAGGTCAGGTGGTCTGGTATTCCCATCTCTTTCAGAATTTTCCACAGTTTATTGTGATCCACACAATCAATCAATTATTAGAGTAAGTTTAAAATTGATTCATAGGGTGGGTGGGATAAATTGAGAAATTGGGATT
The DNA here is from genome assembly GCF_014754425.2 of Oryx dammah. Taxonomy (NCBI): domain Eukaryota; kingdom Metazoa; phylum Chordata; class Mammalia; order Artiodactyla; family Bovidae; genus Oryx; species Oryx dammah. The sequence continues at coordinate 45,169,628 of NW_024070201.1, read as the reverse complement.
GACACATACACACTATTGATACTATGTATACTGTAGATAACTAATGAGAACCTACTGTATAGCTCAGGGAATCCTACTCAATGCTCTGTGGTGACCTAAATGGGAGGGGAATCCAAAGAAGCAGGGACATATGTATATGTATATGTATAGCTGATTCACCTTGCTGTGCAGCAGAAACTAACACAACGTTGTAAAGCAACTATATCTGATAAAAATTAAAACTCCAGTAGTCATGTATGGATGTGAGAGTTGGACCATAAAGAAAGCTGAGTGCTGAAGAATTGATGCCATTGAAATGTGAGAAGACTCTTGAGAGTCCCTTGGACTGCAAGGAGATCCAACCAGTCCCTCTTAAAGGAAATCAGTCCTGAATATTCATTGGAAGGACTGATCCTGAAGCTGAAACTCCAATACTTTGGCCACCTGATGCAAAGAACTGACTCCTTTGAAAAGACCCTGATGCTGGGAAAGATTGAGGGAGGGAGGAGAAAGGGACGACAGAGGATGAGATATTTGGATGGCATCACCGCCTCTAAGGACATGAGTTTGCATAAACTCCAGGAGTTGGTGATGGACAGGGAAGCCTAACGTGCTTCGATTCATGGGGTCGCAAAGAGTCAGACACGGCTGAGTGACTGAATTGGACTGAATTGAACTGAACTGAACTGAACTGAAAGTAAAATTGATTGGAGCATTCTGCTCCAAGATGGTGGCATAGGAAGACCTTGATCTTACCGCCTCCCTTGTGCACACTGAACCTACACCTTCCTATAGAACAGTTTCTCCTGAAGAACTGAGAGCTGATTGAACAGCTTCTGCATGACAAATGATAGAGAGACTACATAAAGATATATAGGAGAGATAGAGACACAGTATTGATGGGAGTCCCGCCGCTGGCATGCTGACCTGCAATAAGGAGGGATATCAATGAGGGAACTGTGAACAGACTGCCCTGGGGCACAAGAAGGAAAAACCCCAGCAGTTTAAAGGACATCTAAACTATATGTGAAAGAAATTCATATACTAACCCTACGGCACGTGCAAACGCTGTAAAACTGCTGAAATTCTCTCTGAGAGTGCCTCTCTCTCAGAGGCACTAAAAATCACCATTTTTGCATTCCTCTGCCACCTTGATAGTGTGGATGGGAGAATGGTACAGACATTCTAATCAACCTTCTAAGGCTTCCCAGGACAGTCCAGGCTCCTGGCCCATACCAGCTGTCCCCCCAAAGAGGTCCCGAGAAAGTGTGCCCTGGGACCACTAAACCCACGCCCACCAGGACAACCATGGTGAAGGAGGAAACAGACAGAACAGGATCCATCTTTAAAGCAGGACTCTATCTTGGGCTGGACTGTGGACTTTGAGCTATATGCCCAGTATCTATGGAAATGACATACCAGTGGAAAACCAGACCCCCTGAATGAAGGAACCTCAGGACTTGTACCTAGACTTTCTGGTGCCTAAAAGAATATGCTAATTCTCTCTGTAACAGAACAAAGTCGTAAATCCCATTATGGGTGTATGACCACAGGCCTATTGATAAATGTCCACTATTTAACTATCTAGGCTTATGACACATGAATCATGGGTTAACTTTGATTGTATTTTTCTTTTCCTTTGTTCAGACTAGTTTCAGAGAATTTGGGGAGGTGGGTTTGAGCATGTACACTTAGGGTATATAAGGTTTTCATAAAAACTGGTTGGGGTCCTTGGCTAAGAGGAGACTCTGCCTTGGGCCCGCTGGTGTAAAAAACTGCACTCCTCTATCTGTATTGTCCTTCTGAGTGAGTTTGCTTCCCGGAAGGCATGGCTACAACAATGGCACATCATGCCCCTGGCCATGCTGACTGTGGCTCCAGCTGCCCTGCCAAGGTGTCCCTAGCCCTTAGATCCCGCACAGGAGAGACAAGCCCCCTAAATGTCTGGCCCTGAAAACTAATAGGGATTATATCCAAAAAGCCCTAGAACTGCAGGAGATGAAGAGCTCTCTCTTAAAGGACTTAGATTCACTTACCCTATAACTCGACACATACACAAAAACACCAGTTGGAAAAATGCTTAGAACAAAAGAGAAGGAGCCTCGTTTACTAATCTTAAAGTGTCTGTCAGAGATGCAGGAAATAGGTGAATCCTCTCTGGGAAGCACCACTATGGTGAGCTTATCCATCCTATCTTACTAATGCTACAGGCCACTTTGGTACTCTGCTGGAAATCTGCTAGAGCTTGGATGTGTCCCTCACTGAGAGCCCTGCTTATCTCTGTAGCAACAGTTGCATGTCCCAGCCAGCCTGAGGGAGAGAGCTCCACCCACACCCACACTGCAGCTGCAACCCTGCCACAGTAGGTGGGGCCCACATACGGGAAGTCCCTTGATTTCCAGAAAGACTTTAATTAAGCAGAGATAAACAACCTGATGAGAGTTCAAATTAATGGTTGTCAAAATGAAGAAGAATGGATGAACACAATCAGAAAGTCAACAAAGAAAGAAAATATAAGATAGTACCAAACAAAAGTTAAAACTGAACTAAAAAAATAGGGGTTCAGCAGCTGAATGGATGAAGAAGCACAAACCTGTGAGTTATAGGACAAAGCAATGGAGCTCATCCAGACAGAGTAGCATAATGGAAAATAATATTTTTAAGTAAAGATCCCTGAAATCATAAAATCAAGCATACTAACATTTACATTTTAGGAGTCCCAGAAAAAATAAGCGATAGTGAAAGGGAGATCAACTTATTGGAAAAACTAATGATTAAAAACTTCTTTAACCTGGGGAAGGAAGCATATCTAGGTCCAGGAATCGCAGAGAGTCCTAAACAAGATAAACTTGAAGTGAACCACAAAAGACATATCATAATTAAAATGGCAAAAGTTAAAGATAAAGAGAGAAATTTGAAGGGAGAAAAAAAAAACAACTAGCTACATACAAGGAAAAATTGATAAGACTGATATCAGTGAAGACTGAATAAATCAGCTGAATTTTTAGCAGAATCTGTAGGCCAGAAGGGAGTGGCATGATATGTTTAAAGTACTGAAAAGAAAAAAAAATTACCACCGAGAATACTCTACTTGGCATGATTATCATTCAGAATTGAGGGAGAGATAAACGAGTTTCCCAGACAAGCAAAAAGTAAAAAAGATTATTACTACTAAATTGCCCTTACATGAAATGTTACCAAATCTTTAAGTGAAAAAAAAAAAAAAAAGAATCACTAGAAATAAGGAAATACACAAAAGAAAAAAAATTTCACTGGTAGAGATTCACTGGCGGTGGATAAGCCACTTAATAAAACTGCTATGAAGGTTAAGAGTCAAAAGTAGTAAAATTATAACTACAATAAGCACTAAAGAGATACACACAAAAAAAATATGTAAAATATGATGTTAAAAACATGTAACATGAGGAAGAGTAAAAATGTAGTGCTTTTAGAATGCATTCAAAGTTAAGTGATTATCAGCTTAAAATAAACTGATTTTTTTTTTCATGGTGACTGCAGCCATGAAATTAAAAGATGCTTGCTCCTTGGAAGAAAAGCTAGGAAAAGCCTAAACAACATATTGAAAAGTTGAGACATCACTTTGCAAACAAAGGATCATATAGTCAAAGGGATGGTTTTTCCAGTAGTCATGTATGGATGTGAAAGATGGACCATACAAGAAGGCTGAGCACTGAAGAATTGATACTTTCTAACTGTGCTGCTGGAGAAGACTTGAGAGTCCCTTGGACTGCAAGGAGATCCAACCAGTCAATCCTAAACGAAATCAACCCTGAATATTCATTGGAGGGACTGATGCTGAAACTGAAGCTTCAATACTTTGGCCACCTGATATGAAGAGGTGACTCACTGGCAAAGACCCTGATGCTGGGGAAGATTAAAGGCAAAAGGAGAAGGGGCAGCAGAGGATGAGATGTTTAGATAAGCATCACCGACTCAATGAACATGAATCTGAGCAAACTCCAGGAGATAGTAAAGGACAGGGGAGCCTGGTATGCTGCAGACTGTGGGGTTGCAAAGAGTTGGGAATGACTTAATGACTGAACAACAACAACATATATTCATGAACCAAATAGCAATCACCAATCACAAACCTACAACAGATACACCAAAAATAAAGGCAAAGGAACCCACACAAAACACTAAGGAAAAAAAAAAATCAAACCACAAGGAAGAGACCAAGAGAAGAAAAAGTAGTGAAGAACTACAAAAACAACCAGAAAAGTTAACAAAATGAAAATAAAGTACATACATATCGATAACCACTTTAATGTGAAACAATGAAATGCTCCAATCAAAAGACATAGGATGAATTAATGCATAAAAAATACAGAACCATCTATATTCTACCTGTGAGAGACTCTTCTCACATATACATACAAAGACTGAAAGTAAAGTCATGGGGATAAAGATATTTCATGCAAATGGAAACAGAAAGATGGTATTACAATACTCAATGAAACAAAACAGACTTTAAAACAAAGGCAGCAACAACTTTAAATGGAAGTCATTATATTGTCATAAAGAGAAGATCCAAGAGGATATATTGTAAACCCAACATCGGAGCACCTAAATATAGAATTTAAAATGAACAGACATAAAGGAAGGAATTGACAGTAATACAATAATAGTAGGAAACTTTAGTACCCCACTTACATCAATGTACAAATTAGTCATACTGATTTATGAAAATCAGTAAATAAATATTGGCCTTAAATGACACATTTGACTTAAAGCACTTAATAGATATAGAAAGAATAGTCCATCTAATACACATTTTTTTCAAGTGCACATGAAATAATAGTGGCTCTGCCACTGGCGATCAACTTGGTTGATCTTCTCTTGGAGATCTCAACTTTTATTTTTGACTCTTTTATGGTCTTGTGACCTCTGGCCTCTGATTGCTTCAAAAAGTTTACAATACTCGCCCCCGCCACCACCACCATTCTTTCACTTTAAGCCAGTCTAGTTTCGTTTGTTCAGCACGTTTTTGAGATTCAACCATGATGTTGCATTTATCAATACTATATTATTTTCTATTTTATCCTGAGTACTATTCTGTTAAATGGGTGCTCCATAAGGATACACCAGTTTATTTGTGCATTCATCTATTGATACACAGTTGGGTTTTTTCCAAGCTTTTGGCTAGCTTGAATAAAGCTGATAAGAACAGTTACAAGCTTTTGTATAAGCAAAGGCTTTAATTTCTGTTGGGTATCTTTATACTGTATTCTACATGTCCATTTAAAGTTTGGTCTCTGTTAAATAGAATTTGAAATCAGGGGAGACACGAAGATTCCAATCTGTGTCTACAAACATAAGCGGCTTCAGAATATCAGACTCATGGGAATGCATTGTTTACTTCAGCTCTCAGGATCTTAATTTTAATGACTTCCTCCCAGGAAATGCTACTGTTCAAGCCCTTAGAGAATTTAGGTTCAGGTCTTTGAGACTAGTGGTTGGCAAAGATTTAGGATGGGGAAGTAAAAATCCAGCTAGAAATGCCAAATGGGATTTTGATCTTCAAACGGCAGATTTCACTGTCCTATATTCAGCCCTTGACGCCCTCTCCACTGACTCCATTGCTTTATGCTCAGCCCAGCAGGTGAGAGTACAGAATGAGTCAAGGAGGCTTCCTCTCTTTAGACATTTTTGTGGTTTGGAGAAACTTGGCTTTTTCTCTTTGGTGCCACCTACCTTTCTCTCTCCTTCCCTTCCTTCCTCACTTCCTTTCTTCCTTTGTCTCTTTCTCTTTTTCTTCTTTTTGTGGAGGGCTTCTCTTTAACTCTCCTTACATAAAACGCAGCATAGAAATCCTATTCCAAGATGCCTGCAGGGATCAGATTCTACACTGAAAAAAAAATTTAGGATTTTACCCTGAAATCTGTAGGGTGATAATGTCCCACAATGAGCTTATCTTCCAACAGCTGGAGCCTGCCACATACCCCCTGTCCTTGGCTGACTCTGTGTTCTCATCCCCTTGTACTTTTCCTATTACCGCAGGTATAAAGTTATAGGAAACCTGTTTTTTTATTTAAATTTTGAAAGTTCTTGGATCTGGAGATGAATACAACAGCTACTTGAGGACTTTTGCTACCACAAGACCCAAAACCTTGCTCTAGCATCTCTGTCACAACTCATATGGAAGGTAAAGTGTTTGTCCAATTTATAATATTTGCTTCTTCTTGAACTCAAAGAAGGAAGAAAAATCTATTGTTTTTGCAGCTTTACCTACTCCCAAGCCCAGGTGAGCATCCTTTTTTTTCTTGCTGGTCATTTCTGTGGGTACCAATGCTAATAGTTATTAATTCATTTTGTTGTTCCTAGTTGTGTGAGTATTCATATTTAGGTATATGAGTGTAAATATATGTAAATTTGTATATGTAATAATATGCACATGGGATAAACATGCACATATTGATTTATCCAACAGATATTTATTGAAAAATATCAAGCAGTGTCAAGCAGTGGAGATAAAATAGCTGATGGTATTTCTCTTCAAAATAGAAAAAACCAAAGTGGCTTGAAAGCAAGTATATATTATGTGATAGAAAAGATGTATTAATAGTTGTCGGGATAAAACCTAGAGAAGCAGAAAAATGGAAAATAGCAACTCAGCATAACAGAGTGCATGGAAGCTTGGGTGAAGCTATTAGAGGAGGATAATGGAGAATGATGAGGAGTTTATCTCCTTGATCAAGCAAGAAGTGAAGTTCCATAGAGGAAAGGGTGCAGGCAAAGGCACAGGTTCATATACCTTTAGGTATGGATGTCATAGGTAAGAGTTAGTGAGCAAGGAAAGATGACCTTGCAGACATCTCCCAGGCAAGCAGAGATGCTCTACAACCTGATTATACATGGGATTTAAGTCTATAAACAATGAAGAATTATTGAATTGGTTTAATGGGAAGTTGAAAATGATAGAGTTAGCATTTTCTGAAGGTAAGTCTATTATTTGAAAGAGCAATAAAGGAGGCAGAGAAGTCATAGAGATATAATAAGTAGAAATTATGAGGTCAGAAAATAGGTTGGTGATACTAGCAATTGAGAGGAGGAGAGAGATTTGGGATCTCCTGCAATAAAATCAGTGACTATTTAAATTTTCCGATTGATGGAAAGGGAAAAAAGGAAGAGAAAATAACTCCAATTTTCAATCTGAAAATTTGTCTTAGTAATTGTGCCCATGTAAGGGAAAGAAAGGAGTATTTATGGAAAAAAAAGAATGATCATAGTTTCAGGTTTGGCTATCTTAAATTAAAGGTTAAACAAGAAAATGCATGTGAAGTAACTGGTCCATATGTGTGCATTAAGTCATGAATATTTACTATTATTCTAGATAATTAAACCATAATGTACACCAAACAATAACTGTATTTATAAATAATTTAATTTAATTCCTGTAATAAATACTAATATCCTTATCTTGTAGATGCAGAAACTAAAGCTTATGTGGCATAAATAACTTGCTCAATATGATCTCTAGAGCTCAGATCCAAATCAAGTTGTCTGTCCACAAGACTTATTCCACCACTGTAACATCATAATGATAATCATTACTATTGCTATTATATATAAAAGGAAGTTGTCAGTGAGGTTCAGTAGGAAGTTTCATATGTGAATCAGAACTTTGAAAGAAAATGACTCAGTTGCTTATAGAGATTTAGAAGCCACCAACAGTTAAGTGATAGCTGAAGTCAGAAGAGTAGGTGAGATCTTGCAAAGAGTGTATAGGCTCAGAAAGTGAAGAAAAGAGGAAAATGCCGATACTAAATGATGGGCAAAAGAAAAGTATGATAAGGAAAAGAAAAGGAAGTGTCATTGGGAGAAAAAAGGTCTAAGAGAAGGCAAGGGAGAATACGACTTCAAAAGTATCCATAGTTGTACTGAGTGATCATGCAAGCTAATCAAAAGCACAAGTAACATATTTGAGCATTGAAAGGTCTCTTTGAATTGTGCAAAATAGATTTATTGGAGAGATTAAAAATATTATCTCAAGAAGTTTAGAGAGGAGAGTAAGGAGATAAAATTCCTTTGTTAGAAGGAGAAATCAGTAGCACAAAAGATGGGGAAAGTAAAAGGAAAAAAAAGAGGTTATGTTGGGAAAATAGCCAGAGAAGAATATTTGATGTTATAGGCACAAGGGAATCCCCTTATGATAGCTAAGACAACTTTTCTGCTGAGAAGCAAGGGTGGATTATTACATGGATATAAGGATGTGAAGAGGTGAGCAGTTGAACCTACTTATGTTGACATTTTAATTTCTCTGTTATACAGTCAGAGAGAAAATCCTGTGGTGAGGTTGACCTTAGTCGGGTTAGGACAGAGAACTTGAGAGGAATAACACTTCCCTAGTTAAGATGGGAGTATTGGAAAGACACAGGAAAAAGTAAAGAAGAGAGACCAAGATTTGCGGAGGCATTGGCTGTAATAAGAAACTTCGGCATTTGTTGTGCTTGTTCTCCCACTTAACCTAACAGCTGAAATATATATGAGACAAAATCAAATTAATACAGACTTCAGATTCAGGAAATTACATATAGATTTAACAGAACCCAATGGAAAGAGTTTCAAGGAGGAAGAGCGCCAAACAGTGCCAAAAACAGAGAAATGAAGAATGCACCCAAAAGGGTCGAGTAGCAAATTATGGGAGAGTTTGGAATAGTAGTTTTTTGGTAGAATCACAGAAGTAGGAATTATATTGAAAATAATTAAAAAGGAAAAATGGATGGGAACTTTCAGTCATGAATATGTTTGGCAATGAAAGAGAATGTCATGAATATATTTGGCAATGAAAGAGAATGATTGGAAAGTTTGGCAGCAAAATGAAGAGAAAAATAAAGCAATGGCTAGAAAGGACAATAGAACCAAAGAAAGGCTGTTTGTGTATCTGTGTCTGTGTGCATTTTAATATAAAGGATGTTTTAACATATTTGGCTATAATAAATGAAGGCAAAACTAAAACAAATATAAGAAAAGAAATTCAAATTGTATTGTTACTTCCAAAAGACAAGAAACTTCTTGCCTTTTGATTCTTTAAAGCAATGTTGATTTCTGGGGCAATTTGATTTTAGAAAGTGACACTCGATAATTACCTGTTGAATAAATAAGGCAACAAACGTGATCAGTTGCCTATTTCTTCATGGCTAATGGCTTTGGTATCATAATTATTTTTTTTCTCATTCCAAGACCAAAAAAGAATTCTTTGTACTTTCTCTTCCATTATTTTTTGTCACTGTTTGTGTTCTATTTATCAGATTTTTTGCATTAGAGTCTGGCATGTATTATAAAATAAAATTGAAAATATATAGGTGAATTATATATTTGTTGGTTGTCTTTTTAATATCTCTTTTTCTTTGCTCAAAATTTCCTGATTTCTTTTGAGGATACATATTTTTGCAGGGAATCTGACTCTGTTCTACATCAGACTTTATCTTAGTGCCTTTGATGAGAAAGCTGTTGCAAAGAAACTATTTTTATGATTAGATGAGAGCAAGAAATCGTGCATCCCTCATAGTTTAGATAAGGATTATATGGAAGACTATAAGGAAACATGTTGAGGATTTGGATAGAACGTCACCTGAAGCCAGCCCTAAAATGGATTTTCAGTAATTTAAATCTATAAGTTACCATTTTTTTTCATTATTAGTAGTAGTGTTAGTAGTAGCATGCTCTGTTCAGTCACTAAGTCACGTCCTACTCTTTGTGATCCCATGGACTGCAGCATGCCAGGCTTCCTTGTCCTTCACTGTCTCCTGGAGTTTGCTCAAACTCATATCCGTTGAGTCAGTGATGCCATCCGGCCATCTCATCCTCTGTTGCCACCTTCTCCTCTTGCTCTCAATCTTTTCCAGCATCAGGGTCTTTTCCAATGAATCAGCTCTTTGCATCTGGTGGCCAAAGTATTGGAACTTCAGCTTCAGCATCAGTCCTTCCAATGAATATTTAGGGTTGATTTCCTTTAGGGTTGACTGGTTTGATTTTGCAGTCCAAAGGACTCTCAAGAGTCTTCTCCAGCACCACAACTCAAAAGCATGCTCTAGTACCCAGCATACAAGATCCTTGACACAATAGTTAGGCTCCTATATCTCTCACAGAATCTTCTAAATTGCAGTCTAATCCAGTAATCTTAGTGTTAAAGGTAAATTTATGGTAATTGTATGGTCACCAGTGACATCAGACTCAAACTGACCTTGATGTGTGACCCAAGAAGTGTTATTTACTATTGGCAGGCACAGCTGGGACTCCCTGGCTGCAAAAGGCAGCCTATCCATATTGCCTTCATTAGGCTTCCATTAGGTTCTGTATTTTCTCTCTCAGTTTAAGTCCTTGAAAGCAGAGCCTGAGAAAAGAGCATGGGTACAGACAGTTTATTTGAAAACTGATCCCAGGGATGCTTTCATGAGAGATGGTGATTAGGAAAAAAACTCTAAAAAAAGCTCTTTAGGGGAAATAATAATAACAGTAGGAGTAATAAACAATGGGGGCTTAACTATATAGAGCTCAACTTCTAAGAAGCACACAGGCTGCCTCCCAGAAATGTCTGATGCATTTATTCATCAATTCCCTTTGCCCATTGGTTAAAGGTTGCCTCTGGGACATTAACTTGCCCATGCTTTGAATGGGCAGAATGCTGAAAGACAGCAGGGGGTCCCTGAGGTAAATTGCCTGTGGTGCCTGGGGAGTCAGAACTGTTCACCATGGCTAAACCTGAGATCTGAGGTGAGCTGAAGTTGTGTGTCAGGGCTGTGTAATATTCAGTTCAGAAGTTCCTCTTTATCATGTGAAATATTTGTACAAGGGTCAGGATTATAGCCCATGGTCATAACTTCCTCTTTTCTTCCTTGTCCTATTTGGATTGCTACTTAAGCCTCTTTGTAAAAACACAATGGAAAAATGCAAGAATTAATAACAATGATTTATCTGTTTGAACTCTCAAGCCATGTTTTGGGAGTATTATGGACAAATTTGACATTGACCCGTATTTTTTAATTTTGAAATATAAAAAGTGAGTGCTTTTAATTGACAAAACAAGTCCACCTCATTCTTAGACTGCTGAGTCTCACAAGTACAAAATATTTCTTGAGGTGAAAAAATGAAATCAAAACAAAGACAACACCTGTAACATATTTTCACAGTAATTTAGCAATATGTAAACTACCTTGTCAGGAGTTGTCAGGAAACTGTATAGACTGTTATACTCAGACTACCAAGTGGATCAAGCAAGGAAAACTGGATTTAAAAAGCTATATAAATTGGTGGAAATTACAATATGCATTCTAATGCTAACTGGCACATTGTAGGAAGCAGCTGGAAGCAAATAGTCTCCAAGGTATACTTGTTAACATTGCACTTGTTTATAAAGCTTGTGAAATCAAACATTCAGAATGCATCTACTCTCCTTCTGATGACAGGTAAACAGGGACAAACATCAATGGGAGAAGGAAACCAAACTTTTGTGCTTGAATTTACCTTGCTGGGACTTTCACAGGATCCAAAGATCCAAATCTTGTTGTTCTGTGTTTTCCTGATCATTTACCTTCTCTCTGTTTTTGGAAACCTGCTCATAATAATCCTCATCCAAACTGACCCTCGACTTCACACTCCCATGTATTTTTTCCTCAAAAACTTGTCCTTTGTTGATCTTTGTTTCTCTACAAGCATTGTTCCCCAGATGTTGGTCCACTTCCTTGTAAAAAAGAAAACCATTTCCTTTGCTGGGTGCTCACTACAGATAGTTGTCTTCCTCCTAGCAGGGTGTACAGAGTGTGCTCTTCTGGCGATGATGTCCTATGACCGTTATGTGGCAGTCTGCAGGCCCCTACACTATTCTACTCTTATGACCCACAGGGTTTGTGTCCAGCTGGCCATAGTGTCCTGGATCAGTGGGGCATTTGTATGTTCAGTGGACAGTGCATTTACACTCTGTCTCCCCTACCAGGGACAGAACATAATTAATCACTATTTTTGTGAACCTCCTGCACTCCTGAAGCTGGCTTCTGCAGACACCTACAATGCTGACATGGCCCTCTTTTCAATGGGTGTGATTGTTCTCCTGGCTCCTGTCTCTCTCATCCTGGTCTCTTATTGGCATATTATCTCCACTGTGATTCGGATGCAGTCAGGGGAGGGGAGGCTCAAGGTGTTCTCTACCTGTAGCTCCCATCTCACTGTTGTGGTTCTCTACTATGGCTCTGGAATATTTGCCTACATGAGACCCAATTCCAAGACAATGAATGAAAGGGATAAGGTCATTTCTTTGTTCTATTCAGTTATGACTTCAATGTTGAACCCCATAATTTACAGCCTGAGGAACAAGGATGTGAAGGGAGCTCTGAAAAAGACTGGCTGGAAGATAGTCAACATTCGGAGGCAATGATTATTGACATTTTTAAAAAGTACTTTGACTACTGTGATAGACAACAATAGCTTTACTAGCTTCATTCTTTTCTTTCCTTGCCTTGTTTACCTCAGTTGATTTTCTTCTCTACAAATATTCACTGAATGCCTACCCTATGAAAACACTGTGCTCAGAACCTCAAAATATGAGTAACTTAATGCCTTTCTTAAAAAACTTGAAATTCACAAGATAACACAAATATAACTCTTTTAAGAGGTAACTTTCAAAAGCTAAATAAAGAAGGACTAGTTTACAAACTTTTGCACAGCAGAGGAAACCATGAACAAAATGAAAACCTGTGGACTGGGAAAAATATTTGCAAATGATGGAACCAAGAACTTAATTTCCAAAACACAAACAGCTCATCCAACTCAATAACAAAAGATGACCCAATCAAAAAATGAGCAGAAGACCTAAACAGACATTTCTCCAAAGAAGACAGTCACTGTCACTGTGTGTGTGTGTGTGTTCAGTCGTGTCCAGCTGAGCACAACCCTATGGACTGTAGCCCACCAGGCTCCTCTGTTCATGGCATTTTCCAAGTGAGAATACTGGAGCAGGTTGCCATTTCCTACTCCAGGGGATCTTCTTGACCCGGGGACTGAACCTGTGTCTCTTGCATTTCCTGCACTGGCAGGTGGATTCTTTACCACTAGTGCCACCAGTCAGTTGGCCAATTGTCACCTAAAAAGATACCCAACATTGCTAGTTATTTGCAAAATGCGAATCAAAATTATGAGAAGTCACCTCACACTGGTCAAAATGGCCATTATTAAAAAGTCTACATAACAAATCCTGGAGATGGTGTGGAGAAAAAGGAATCCTCCTACACTGTTGATGGGGATGTAAATTGGTGCAGCCACTATGGAAAACTGTGCGTGGTCATGCCTTCCTTTTAGGAGAAAGACAATGATAAAATGGAAAATTAAACTTGGCAATTTGCATGAGCTTTAAGTAAGTGATTGCTCAGTCGTGTCCAATTCTTTGTGACCCCATGGACTATACAGTCCAAGGAATTCTCCAGGCCAGAATACTGGGCTGGGTAGCCGTTGTCTTCTCCAGGGGATCTTCCCAACCCAGGGATTGAACCTGGGTCTCCTGCATTGCAGGCGGATTCTTTACCTGCTGAGCAACAAGAGGAGCTGCATGAACACAGGATCACAATTAAAACAAAACCAAAAAAATTTTTTTTTATTTTTAAAAAATCTTATTGATCATATTATCTAACTAATGTTTTAATCTCTGTAATTTTCTTAGTTAACTCACACTGAGCTTTTTTATTAAAACGTCTGGGAGGTCTATATTCATTATATTCTAGCCACCATGACTTTCCTTTTCTTCCTCAAAAATGAAAAGTGCATTCAACCTCTAATCATTAGCACTGGATATTCCTTGAATCTGAAATGTTCTGCTAATCAGTCTTGGTGCACTTAACTTGTACTCAACATTGACAGTTCATTCTCAACAAAACTCTCAGCTCTCTAGGGGCTTTCACGAAACATACAGTCTAAGACAACATGCCTTCCAGTCACTCTCTATCTCCATTATTGTTTGTTATTGTGTTTATGGGACTTCTATCTCTGAAATTATCTTTATTCATTTGAAAACATCCTGATTAAAACCAACTTGAAAGATGGAATGACAAAATTAATAAAAATCCAAGATCTGTAAAGGGAATCTGGCCATAGTGGTGTGTCATAAATATAAGGAGGAAAAGATTTAAGAAATGAGAGGTACTCAATAGTGACAATGCAAAAGGATAGTCAAAAAAAATTAGAACTGAAAGATTGCCCATCAAAGAAGAAAAGATATTGGATAGGTGCCTGCAGGCAGTGGTTTTGTTATTCATTTTTTATCTTTTGTTGTTGGCAACAAGAATCCTCACTTATAAAATCAATAAGGGATTAAATTATATGATATTTCAATTCCTTTCCAGTTCTAATATAATAATAATTAATAATAGTATAATTCAGAAAATTAAATAAGTATTAATACTGAATAATTATTCAATACATTATCCTTCTCTCTGATTCCCTTCAGTGTAGTAACTGGTTTTTCCAGATCCTACATCCATCATTCTCTTTTGCTCTATTTTATACGGTTTTACTGAATCCACAAATATTCTTCTAAAAGATTTTATCTGAGTTTTTAACCTTATAAAAGTTATTCCTAATCCTCATAAAAGTGTTCCATACTTTTTATTTAAAAAATCCCTATTTGCAAAAACAGGGACACAGACATACAAAAGAGACTGTGGACACAGTGGAGGAAGGAAAGGGTGGGACTAATTAAGAAAGTAATATCAACATATATATACTATTGTGTGGGAAACAGATAACTAGTGGGAAGCCACTGTATAACACAAGGAGCCCAGCCTGGTGCTTGGTGATGACCTAAAGGGGTGGGATGAGAGCAGGGAGGGAGGCTCATATATGTATAATTATGACTAATTCCCATTGTTGTACAGCAGAAACTGACACAACATAGTAAAACAATCATCCACCAATTAAAAAAAATTTATCTGAATTTTTAACCTTATAAATGAAATACCATGATACATAATCTTTAGGGCTCTTTTTTTCACTTAATATTAAATTGCTGAATTATTTGTTTTGTTCTATGTCCTTCTGTTTCCTTTGTTTTGATTGCTGCATGATACTCTTTTGTGTGAATATTTATCTATTCTACTGTTGATGGACATAAAGCTTGTTTCCAGTTTGTTTTTTTTAATTGTGAATAATGTGCTCTTACATCTCACATGTGTAAAACCTTCTTTTGGGTATGTTCTTTTTATGAGAAAAATAAAAAATCTTATATTTTATTTCTTTTGTTGTACTTCTGCAATAATTTTCTTGAGCATATTCATTTTATAATCAGAACATAAAAAATGTATTTTTCATTTGCTTAAAATTGAAAGAAAAAAGATATAACTTCAGCAGCAGAGAATTTTTCAGAATTTTTTGGAAAAATAAGTGATTAAAGAGAGACTAAAGAATGAGGAGAACCTGGCGAAAAATTGGGTGAGGGAATGGCCTGAACTGCGGCAGTGATGGATAGAGGCAGTTGCTATATCATTCATTATCTTAGAAGCAGCTGAGTCCACTTGAACTGAGCGTAGGAACATGCACACATGTGTGCTCATGAATTAATGAAAGAAAAAGGGAGAAACAAGAAACATAAAAGTATAGAAAGATCCAATAAATCAGTGCTTTGATGCTAATTAAAGCTCAAGGAAGAAAGGCCTGATATGAACAGAAGCACTGCAAAATTCATTTCTCTCTGGCTGATAATGGCCCAGGTTAGAGGCACAAATTGGGAGACGGGGAGTGGCAGCATTTACAGAACCCACAAGATACACTTTGTAATTTGGAAAGAGAGCTAACCAGGGGCCCTTGCTTCTTAGGTCATTCACTGATACTGTCTATTTAGTAGGACTTTGGAAACGGCCTCGTTAAATCCATGTGAGGGCAGCATAGCCCTCAGGCCTCAGAGCTCATTTAGTGGGTAAAGTTTGCTGGAGTTGGAGGCCAGGAGACATGCCTGGGAGATTCATTAAAATTTTGTTTCCTGGAGCAGCATTTTCAGGGGAGGTCATGTCAGCTGAAGGGATGAGACCATGATGCCTCCCCCAGGACAGGGCCCCAGCTTACTGTCACCCCAGGGACAGTGAGGCTGGTGTATAGAATCTCCATTGGGCAGCTCCTTTTATATCTTTTTAGTCAAATTCCTTCTCATCTTTTTTCATGGCTCCCAGTAAAATAGGAATACCTGAAAATCTGAGTACCTGGGCTCAAGAATTCAGTTAGAATGATGCCAAGGCTCTGAAGTCTTACTCACAAGGAGAATTTAGCTTGTGTGTAGAGATTTAGCTCCTTCCTTCCCCAGGATCCTACCTAGGTTCTCATCTGCTCATTGGCATCCATTTCCACCTCCAGAGAGGACTGACAATGTGACTGGAGGTGTCTTTGACCTCTGATTTCAGTCATAGCTGTACCCATGCCTACATCCTCCCCTGCCAGAAGAACCATCACCTCTTTCTTCATCTTCTTGAACATCTTCTTCCCTCAAATGAATCACAGGGCAGTAAGTGAACTCAGGAAGCTGAACCCCTCCCCATCTGAGGTAAGGGCTCTTTCTTTGTTTCAAGAAAATTAAGTGGAATCTGGAAGTCTTGAGATATATGGTCAAGACCTCACTGCTCTGCTTCTTAGATTCTCAGTCCCTCAGTCATTATAACTCATCCATTCCATTCTATACTTTAGGAACCCTTACATATACCCACAATTGATCTGTTCCACTGGCAAGACCTGGGTTCCTATACTTCCTGATGCTGGCATCCTGGTAAAAGTCTCAGTATTATCTGTAGACCTAGATTATCCTGGCCTCAGATGGTTTGACGTGTACCCATAAAAGACTGGGATCTCAAAAGAGGATAATCTAAAATCAGTTGAAGTGCCTGTTTCATATATGCCTGCTTGATATTAAAGTCCAATGCTACAGAAAAAGCTAATTGAAGTCAATGAATATTTTAAAGTATGCTAATAGTGATACAGAGTAATAACATGAAGATGTGATTCCAAATTTTTGACTCCAACTTCTTCATTGGCTTTGTCTGACCATTTCCTGTAAAGTACAACAATGCCCCTCTGTTAATCTCGTTTTCTATTCTCTTCCCTTGGTCTGAAGTATTCACCCATCATCAGCAGTTTTCCAGAAAAGGAGCTCATCCTGTGTAGGCACACTGTATGTTTTCTGGCATTTATCCTCAGATGACCATAGTGGAGACAAACTAGAGAATGGAAGGAGGGAAAGCAGGGCTCTGAGTCAAGGGGAGGAAGGCAGATAGAGAAGATCTTGAGTCCTAAGTATCACCACTTTACTTAAGTTCTTTTTCTTTTAAGTGAAGTCACTCAGTCGTGTCCGACTCTTTGCGACCCCATGGACTGTAGCCTACTACGCTCCTCTGTCCATGGGATTTTCCAGGCAAGAGCACTGGAGTGGGGTGCCAGTTCCTTCTCTGGAGGATCTTCCTGACCCAGGGATCGAACCCAGGTCTCCTGCACTGTAGGCAGGTGCTTTACTGTCTGAGCCACCAGGGAAGTCCTGTCCAAATTTTCTTTTAAGTCCTGTCCAAATTCCTGGAGCATAAATCTGGATAAATATAACCAGTTAATTGTCTTCTTCCCTTTCTTAATATATCCATTCATCTTTTTAATTCAAGGAAAGTATTTCAAGTCATATATATACTAGGAACAGTACTCAGAATTGTCTTTGGATTTATGTTTTTGTTGCTGCCAATGGGCAAAGAAGTTATTCCAGTCACTATTTCTTAGTTTCAACATATATACCTGGTTTTGTGAGACCAGAGAAAGATCTCAGACCCCAAAGAATGAGGAAACAGTTTTACAAGAAGATGATTTTCTGGTTGACTTCTTGCCTGGACTTCACTCTGGCTTAAGTGCAAGGAGGATACTTGCACTTGTACAGCTTCAATGTCCTGACCTTTATAGTGCTATCTCCTCTCTCCGTTATTGCACTCTGACCCCTTTTTCCTTAGCCCCCTTATATTCATCTGCAGCCTGTAGCTTGTATAAGTGACATATAAGTGATTATGTAAAGTTTCCTTCCCTGATACTTCACTTAGATAGACTCGTAGTATGTTATAGTTTTCTTCATATTTCATTGCCAGTAGATGTGTGTAGGTGTTTATATAATGGGCTTTTCACATCCATGCAATTTCCCTAGCATCAGATATAGTACCTGGTGTATTGTAAGTGCTTTGTAAATATTTATGGAGTGAATGAAAGGAACTAGATCAACTGGAAAAGCCTTCCAATTTTAGGATTTTATCATCCAACTACTGAAAGGTCCCAACCCTACGTTGACAACGTTGGTGACATAAACTGAAGAGAGAGGGGTAAGAGCAGATGATACAAAGGAAAGAGGAAACATTTGGTGAGTTATTCTCTTCTTTTCCAGAGTGCCTCCTGAGTCCTCCATCCAACTATGAAAGGTCTGCATCCATGTAGAGGAAATGAAGTAGCACTCTTCCACACACCACTTGGTCTCCTGGTCAAACCTCTTCACCGGTACTTCCACAGAGATTCAGGCCTCAGCAGAACCAGCATCTTTCCTCATACAGCTAATACTATGAGACAGAGGATCTCTTTTTTTGTTCAATATCTTACTTTGACTTTCAAGTGATGGGATGGCTTTGGACCTTTTCTATAAATCCTCCTCTTTTATAACTCACCCCCTTCTATCATGTACCCTAAACACAAATACCTTGCCATATCTTTTCAAATCTCATGCATCACCTTCATTTCTATCCTCATTCCTCCTGAGCAAACATCTTACCATTACCTGAAAATAGGCAAACATCTTTTGTACTGTTCCTGAATATGTACCTCCAAAATCTATACTATCCCAGTGATTCAGTCATGCACAGAATTCCTGTTTACTTCTATAAAGTAGCAGTATGCTCATCAAGGATGTGAAGACAGTTCAAGAACACAAGAGACCAAGTGGTCCAAGAGCCAAGAGGTTCTCTGTTGAGAAAACTGTTCAGAACAATGAGACTGGAAAATGAAGCCAGATGTTATGTCTAGGGGAGCAGAAAAAACAGAATTGGAATCTCAAGCATATTTAAAGCAGAAAAGCAACTGAATTAAAAGCCAATGTGCAGAGTATTTTGTTGTTGTTGTTGGGAAGATAGCTATGATTTTATCTATTTACAAAGATATTTGCTTGGCTTCATTCTCTTGATTATCTTATTTAAAGATGACAGGCTATGACCAAAATGCTTATTTCTAATTTATATGATACTTTATAATAATTTAATGAAAAGATTCATAAATTGAGAAGCCAGAAGGCAAACCTAGCTACCAAGAGGAAAAGATATCATGTCATGGAATTCTTACTGGTAATTCCATAGCGATGTGAGACAATACAAAACTAAGATCATCTCCCTTAGAAAGACTTTTGTCAAGACCCTCTGGTTCTACATAACTAAAGAAACAACACAGAATGGAGCACTGGAACTTCACTCTGGGAAGTGGCTTCATATTGATGGGGATTCTGAATGACAGTGGTTCTCCTGAGCTGATCTGTGCTACAATCACAATCCTGTACATGCTGGCCTTCACCAGCAATGGCTTTCTGCTCCTGGCCATCACAACGGATGCCCGGCTCCATGTGCCCATGTACCTCCTGCTCGGGCAGCTCTCTCTCATGGACCTCCTCTTCACATCTGTTGTCACTCCCAAGGCCTTCATGGATTATCTGCTCAGTGAAAACACCATCTCCTTTGTGGGCTGTGCCCTTCAGATGTTCCTGGCACTGACCCTGGGTGGTGCAGAGGACCTCCTACTGGCCTTCATGGCCTATGACAGGTATGTGGCCATTTGTCATCCTCTGAACTACATGGTCCTCATGAGGCCGAGGGTCTGCTGGCTTATGGTGGCCACATCCTGGGTCCTGGCTTCCCTGAGTGCTCTAGGACATACCTTGTACACCATGCACTTCCCTTTCTGCATGTCCCAGGAGATCAGCCACCTGCTCTGTGAGATTCCACCTCTGTTGAAGTTGGCCTGTGCAGATACTTCCAGGTATGAACTCATGGTGTATGTGACAGGTGTGACTTTCCTCTTGCTCCCACTTTCTGCCATTGTTTCCTCCTACGCACTAATCCTACTTACTGTGCTCCACGTGCCCTCAAACGAAGGGAGGCGGAAAGCCCTGGTCACCTGCTCTTCTCACCTGACTGTGGTTGGGATGTTCTATGGAGCGGCCACATTCATGTATGTTCTGCCCAGTTCCCTCCACAGCCCCAAGCAGGACAACATCATCTCTGTCTTCTACACGATCGTCACCCCAGCCCTGAACCCCCTCATCTACAGCCTGAGGAATAAAGAGGTTATAGGGGCTTTGAGGAGGGTCCTGGGAAAACAAATACTATAGACACATCTCCTGACACAGTTACCAAGTAGATGTAGTTGTTGTTCAGTCACTCACTGATGTCTGACTTTTTGTGAGCCCATGGACTGCAGCACTCCAGGCTTTCCTGTTCTTCGCCATTTCTCCCGGAGCCTGCTCAAACTCATGTCGTTTGAGTAGGTGATGCCATTCAACCATCTTGTCCTCTGTCGTCCCCTTCTCCTTCTGCCTTCAATCTTTCCCAGCATCAGGGTCTTTTCTAATGAGTCAGCTCTTTGCATCAGGAAGCCAAAGAACTGGAGGTTCAACTTCAGGATAAGTCCTTTCAATGAATAGTCAGGACTGATTTTCTTTAGGATGGACTGTTTGGATCTCCTTGCAATCCAAGGGACTCTCAAGAGTCTTCTCCAACACCACAGTTCAAAAGCTTCAATTCTTCAGTGCTCAGCCTTAATGGTTCAACTCTCACATCCATACATGACTACTGGAAAATCCATAGATTGACTAGACAGACCTTTGTGGGCAAAGCAATGTCTCTCCTTTTTAAATCCTGTCTAGGTTTGTCTTAGCTTTTCTTCCAAAGAGCAATCGTCTTTTAATTTCACGGCTGCAGACGTGATAAACTAAGTTTCAATTTCAATATCATATAGCAGTGATAATGATATAGCTAATAACAGGCTGAGCAAACTCCAACAGCCTCTTAAAATCAGAGGAGGACTGCTTTCATTTGAACTGGATTCTTAGTTGTAGAGAGAAATATCTTCAGAAGATATCTTGGGCTTCTTGTCTTGTTAGGTTGTTCAAGCAATTAGTTGGAAAGAATAATCAATTTGTGACTATATTTGTACAAATACTTATGTTGAAAGTGTTAAAGTGAAATTGTTAGTCACTCTGTCATGTCCGACTCTTTGCAATCACATGGACTGTAGCCCACCAGGCTCCTCTATCAATGGGATTCACCAGGCAAGAATACTGGAGTGCGTTGCCATTCCTTTCTCCTGGGGATCTTCCTGACCCAGGGATCGAACCTGAGTCTCTCACATTGCAGACAGATTTTATACCATCAGAGCCACCAGGGAAGCCCTTACGTTGAGATTTTACAAAAAAGCTAAATGGGACATTTTTATACTGCCTGAAATTAAAATTGTAGAAATGAATAAAATAGAATGTGGAAATTCTCAGATTTCAAGTGAGGACTGGAGATACAATAGCAGTGAGAGTGATGTGATGTGTATTTGCTTGATTATTTTTAAAAAATACATAATTTACATACAGACCTGTTTTGAAACATCAAAATAATTGCATGGTAAGTATATTTATATGTCTATGTCCACAGGAAAGGAAGACTACCAAATATAATTCACTTTCTATTAGCTTAGAACGAAATTTAGTCACTCAGTCGTGTCTGACTCTTTGCGATCCCATGGACTGTAGCCCTCCAGGTTTCTCTGTCCATGGAATTCTCCAAGCAAGAATGCTGGAGTGGGCTGCCATTCCCTTCTTCAGCAGATCTTCCCAACCCAGGGATTGAACCCAAGTCTCCCATGTTGGCAGGCAAATTCTTTACTATCTCGGCTACCAGGGAAGCATATCTATTAGTTTAGATAAGCTTTATTTTTATCATTCAATGTATCCGTGTGGTAAGATTTATAACAAAAACTGGGAACTAAAATCTGTTCAGTTGAGAAGCTCTAAAAACACCTTGGATCACATAGTTGACATTATTTTTGAGGTAATGCTTTGTTAAAACTCAGAAAAGCATTATTTCTTTATAAAAACTATCTTAGATTACTTAATCTATTAAGATAAATGATAATACAAATATAATAATCTATGGAACTAATCCATGTTCATCATAAAAACAGAAAACTTGAAACTTGATAAAGAAGCCAAAATCACTTATTTTCTATTTTTTGCTTTTTCATATATGTATTTTACTGAATAGTTATGTACATTTTGGTTAAAGTTCTGTTATTTCTTTGTTGTTGTTTAAAATTTGGTGAACTTCCTCCTGTGAAGAAGGAACATTATAGTGTAGGGGTAAAGAGAGACAGTAGCAGGGAGGGAGAGAGTGTTGATTCCTTTTATCATCTGTGCATCTTTGAACACTAAATTAAACCGTTTGTTTCTCAGTTTGCTCATCTGAAAAACAGTGATAGTAATAGAACTCATGATGATTTCATGATGATTTCATGATGTTTTAGGGAGTCTTGAATAAGATGATAAGGCACTTAGACCAGAGCTTGGCAAAGTGCTTAAACCATGCTGCTGTTGGTGCTGCTAAGTCACTTCAGTCGTGTCCAATTCTGTGCAACCCCATAGATGGCAGCCCACCAGGCTCCCCCGTCCCTGGGATTCTTCAGGCAAGAACACTGGAGTGGGTTGCCATTTCCTTCTCCAATGCATAAAAGTGAAAAGTGAAAGTGAAATCACTCAGTCATGTCCAACTCTTTGCAACCCCATGGACTGCAGCCTACCAGGCTCCTCTGTCCATGGGATTTTCTAGGCAAGAGTACTGGAGTGGGGTGCCACTGCCTTCTCCATAAACCATGCTAACTATTACATGAATAACTAGTAAATATTCTTAATAAAACTTCATAATGAAGTTTTAAAAACTTCATATTCATAAAAAATATGACTACATAATGTCATCATATGAATCTGCTATAATGTATTTAGGGATTTCCTTACACTTAATTTTGTCTCTCCATTTTTTCCTACATAAGGGTATATTTTATGTTAGGTCAAATTGTAGAAGTGGAAGTAGTGAGGTGTAAGCAAAGAAACTACTTTTAAATTCTTGTTATAAAGAGCCAGATTGCTAACAAGTAATTTAGAAACCCTTTCCATTCCGTCATAATGTTGAGCTGGAAGTGCCTGTCTATTGTACACTTTATGGAGCTGTCTTATCATTTGAACTTGCTTTGCTTATTTATTAAACATATCAATTAAAATGTAACAGATGTTTTCTTTTATATTACTTATTTTGCTTCATCTAACGAGGGGTTTTTTTTTTTTTTTGTAGCTGTTTGTAGTTCCTTACATTTCCCATTCTTTGTTCAGAAAATATTTTCAAATTTCTTTTAGATTTGCTTAATAATTTCATAAGTGATATTTGACTTTTTAATCTGCAGTTTATTTGGGTATATGATGACTGATGAGCTTTAAGTTAATTGTGTTTCTAAATAGCTGATTTTCTTATTAGTATTCTTAATCACCTTTCCATAGTATGTGTTTATTAGTACTATTACTGTATTTATAATTACTTGACTATGTGCTGTCTTGTAAGTCTGGCAGGAGAGAATGTTTTTGCTCCTGTTCTCTAGTTCCATTGGTCAATAAAGAATCTCTGTTCCCATTTTTCCTCACCAAAATTTTCTTAGGTTTTATCATCAGTTTATTCTTCCTGATGAATTTTTGAATCATCTGCTAACTGTCCAAAAAACCCCACTGGTATATTGTTGCGATTGTATTTAACTCATACATTGATTTGGAAATGCTATCTTTTTGCAGTATTCAGTGTTAACTCCCAGGAATGTAGTATCCTATTGCCTCACCCAATATAATTTGTTTGTTATTCCCTAAAAATACCATTTCACAACTTGACTCTCTGCTTATGACTTGCATCATACATTGCAGGGAAAGGGGGAGTAGATAGATAGAACTTTGTCATCTTCCACTACCAGTTTGACTAGCAGAGCCGCACATTGTGTTTTTATCTTTGGAAGAGCCCATCATATTCTCCAGGACAATCCATGTTGCTACAAATGACAGAATTTCACTCTTTTTAAATGGCTGAGTTATTTTTAATTGTTAAAATTTAAAAAGTGCCCAAGCCAAACACTACACTAAGTTCTCTTGAACCAAGTTCTCTTACTACTCAAAGAAATAGGTATTAGAATTATCTGCTTCTGCTCTGCAGCATCTCTTTACAGAAACATTTGCTACAGTTTACACACTTGCTCCAGTAACCCCCATCTTAAAGAACTCTTCTTTGAAGTCATACTCTCCCCTCCAGTTCCTACTCCATTTCTCAGAACAAGTCATCTTACCAGAAACTATGGCTTTAGGGCCTACCTGTACGCGTAGCTTCAGGCCCTTTCCTACGATTCAGAACACCTGCCGCTGTAATTAGGTCCCCTTCCACACCATTCCCGGAGTACTGCAGTTGCACTTGTCAGCAAAGACAGGTTTGTGATTCATTGTCCGACAAAGAAAATATAGTTTGTATATTTTATAAAATGGTAAATGTGAACTTTAATTACCCATGATAACCAATGACCATAAAAAGGTTTTAGAGATTAAAAACACATTCCACAGAAGATACAACAAATAATCTACATGTCTCAGACAAATTTTGAACAATTTGTGGGAACTTCCAACACTGCTAACTCTACAGAATTCCATTGTCATTAATGTTTTTAGTCTTATACTCAGTGTGTGTGTTCCTACATGGTTTTCTCTCTGGAATTGCACTCCTTCTTACAGGCATAAAAAATTCTGCTCATTTCCCAAAACTCCTTCTTTTTTATTTTCTAAAATGCTTATTGGAAAGATGTGAGGTTTAAGGGTTGAGGCAATAATTCCCTCATTTTGAATAACAACTTAAAGAGCCTATATTTTGCAATTTAATAGAATGCAAAATGAAAATAAAATTGGAAATGAAAATGGTTCAGTCACTATGGAAGATAATTCCTTAAAAATACACTTACCTAAAAACTGAGCAAGTTCACTGAAAGATATTTACCCAAGTGAGTAACTTTATGTCCACTTGAAAATCTGCACCTGAATGTTTGTAATGGCTTTTTACACAAACAATGAAAATCAGAAAGAACACACAGATGTCTTTGATGAATAGATAAGCAAGCTATGATACATCCATACAAATGGACACTACTCAGCAATAAGTATGAACAAGCTTCTAATAATCAGCAGAATTTGGATGAATCTCAAATATATTATGCTAAGTGAAAGGAGCTATACTCAAGTGTCTGATACGATTCATATGACATGCTGAAAGGGCAAAAAAGAAAACTAGTAGCAGTGGTAAAACAGATCAGAGAGTTGGCAGGGGACTGGTGGAGGGCAGGATATATTTACCAAAAGACACCAGAGAATTTGGGAGGTTGATACAACTTCTATATCTTGATTTTGGTGGTGGCTGTATACTATATATGGGCTTCCTTGGTACCTCAGTGGCGAAGAATCTGCCAGTGCAGGAGATGTGGGTTGATCCTTGGGTCAGGAAAAGCCGTTGGAGAACGAAATGGCAACCCACTCCAGTATTCTTGCTTGGGAAGTCCCCTGGACAGAAACCTGGCAAGCTGCAGTCCATGGGGTCGCAAAAGAGTCAGACACAACTTAGTGACTGAACAACAAATATACATTTATGAAAACTTGCAGCGCTATATACTACAAAAGGTGAATTTAACTGTATGAAACTGTACCTTAGTAAAAGTGAAAAAAATATAGGAAAAGATAATTGTAAATAAGGATATGAAGCTTTTAATATCCTGCTTCTACAACCTTCTTTAAGTACCATTAGAAAAAGTCCCCTGCCATATTGTTTTTTGTCAAGAGTTCAGTGTTATAGTTTTGAAATACAATTGTATTTATTCTGTCAATTAAACTTGCCAGATCATTTGTTGAGCCAATTACTGTGTTCATCATTGCTCCCTGTAATATATATACATCCCTAGGCATCACCTTCCTTCTTGATGAAATTATTATATTTGGGCATCTTTGGTGGTAAAGCCTTATAGTTTTGTTTGTAATTTTTTGTCACTCTCTACTGATGCTTTTATCTATGTAGAAAACTCTCAGTGGGGGCAGTTATGTTCCCTCAGCACTTCTGAAGATATTTCTCTCTTGTCCTATAACTTCAGTGAGAACTCCACTATCTTCTGTCTTTATCAGTGGGAAATCTGTCTTCTTTCTTTGAGTGAATTTAAAAGATTTTCATTAACACTGATATTCTCTATATTCAGTACTGTCTGGATAACTTTTTTTATTGGCTGCTCAGTGTTTACGAAGTTGCACACTTTCTCTTCAAATGTCACTTGTGGCATACAATAAAACACCAACACACATACATATGTACAGGACAAAACAGATTGCCAAAGGTCATGGAGGGAGGACTTGGAATTAGACTCTACAGAGCACAGTCATGTTGAATTAAATAGTCCAGGCTAAGAAGAAGATAAGTGAGGCCAGGGGGATGGCGGTGGGAAGCAATGTCCCATAGATGCCTCAAAACCCACCTTAAATCTGGGGCAGAGGACTGATTGACCACAAGAGGGTCTTTTCTTCCTGTTCATTTCAGTCGGTAATTTGGAAATGGGCCATCAGTGCCTTCCTTAGGTGACATAGAAACCCAGAGCCTCCAAGCTCATTTAGTGAGAGAAGAGTACAAGGAAACAGGGCCAGGAAACAGGCTCAAAGGGATTCATTACCATCCTGTTTCCTGGACCAGCCTTTCCAGGGAAGGCCATTACAGCTGAGAGGCTAGGCTAAGTCCCTCTAAACACAGGGGTAGAACAGACGGAGTGGGATCGTGGGATGAGGAAACTGGGCAGCCTCCCCCAGGACAGGCCCTGGCCTTGTGTTGGCCCCAGGGACAGTGAGATCAGTCATTGCTGGGTCTCCTTTGAGCAGCCCTTCTAATACCTACTTCCTCCTGATTCCCACTGCTTTCATTTTTTCTCCCAGACCCCAGCAAGAGTAAATGAAAATCTGAGCATCAGTACCCATGAACTCTGTCTGACTAAGGCACAATAGATAGATGAAAATTTTACTTGAGGAGCTATGTGACAGAAGCAGTTTCTTTTAATTTTCCACAGGTGTAAAAACAGGAAAGCTATCCTCTTGTTCCGTAGAAGCTCTCCAAGTCAGAAGGATTCAGTTGGCTCTGTCAGCAAGTATTGCATTTCCAGAGCAGACCTGTAAAGGAACTGAAGGAACGGAAGGAGTTCTAACTGACCTTGGTCAGACCCCTCAGACTTTTAACATTGCTTAGCTAAATCAAACCTATTGGATACAGCTGAAAAAGTCCCATCTTCCTTCTCATTTTCTACTGCATCTTCCTTGACCCTCAAACAATCCCCAGGGTTGTCCATGTGGTCAGGCAGCTGACATTTAACCACCTCAGGTAAGAGTATTGTCTCACTTTCAGGGAAAGGTGCAGACTTGAGGAATTTCGACTTGAGAAATGGAGCCCAGTGCAGATCCTAGGAACTTCAGCTACTCTGTCTTCCAGGTTCTCTGGTGCTTGGGCTCTATACCTCATCACAAACTTCTCTATTCTTTGTTTTCTAAATATGAGGAGGAATCAGTGAGGCCTGATGGAAGATTCTATGCCACATCCCAGACCAATGTATCTGCTTCCGGGTGGTAGCACCAGGATCTGTCTTTAGACCTCATAGGCTTTGCTGGCATCTGATAAAAATATTTGTAGCTGTTATAATATATGCCTCTGAAGGGCCATTTAAGATCAGATGATAGTTCTGTGACATGCTTTAGTACCTCTTTACTATTAAAATTCTGTGGAACCTGTAGAAGTCAGTGGAAACTAGTGAAATGTCAAAATACATGATATAATAGAGGAAAGTGAGTTTTAGAAATATGCTTCATTTACAGACTTTTTAAAATATGTTCAAAGTTGGATTTATCTGCCCAGTTTCCATGATGTGTGAGACTGATTTCTGTCAATCTCATGTCCCTGTTCTAGAAAGCTTCTCTAGGAATGGGTCCTAGACTCCCATGGCAGCTTTCGGAACAGGAGCTCTTTTTCCTCTCCCTGTGGCTCTTCAGTGCAGTGTGGATATCCTGGCTCTGTAGTTTGGGGACCTAAGATGGTGAAAGAGAGGAAAGCTAAGGTTAATGAGCTTGATTACAAATACAACACATGCTCTTTTTTCTCCTACAACTTTCCCTATTTCTCCCCCAAACAGTCTGAGCTTCCTTATCAATTCCTTATGTTTTTCATATATCTGAGTAATCCCAGGGTCACCTTTATTATAATATGTTATAAAAGAAACAACTATGTTTGCCTTGATTCTAAAGGTTAAGTTCTAAAAGTGGCATCACTTCAAGCACACTATTCCATAGTCTCAGACAGTCTAAATTATCTTCCCTCTTTGGCACATGGAGAGTGTAGGGCTGGTCCAGTGAGCTAAGGTGCACACTTTAGCTCTTCTAATAAGGCTGTGTCTACAGCTTTGAGGGCTGCATATCAATGTGGACATATGGTATATGGAAAAAAATAATGAGATACATTATTGATATCATATTGATGCTCTTGTTTTAGTATTTCATATTCAAAATAAGTACACAGAACAGTGACTGGGTACTTAAATCATCAGTCAAACATTATACCTAAAGCATAGGTATAAGAATTATTAAGAGCATGGATACCTGGATATTGATAT
Source organism: Oryx dammah (assembly GCF_014754425.2). Lineage (NCBI taxonomy): Eukaryota > Metazoa > Chordata > Mammalia > Artiodactyla > Bovidae > Oryx > Oryx dammah. Next base: position 45,140,873 of record NW_024070201.1, on the reverse strand, counting down.
ATTGTAAGGAGAAAGATGATTTGAATTTCTGAGGAGATACACATTCAGGTTTGATGTCCTGAATAATATTCTTATCTAGTGATCTTTGAATATTTAGCTGTTAATGTGATGCTTGTTCTCCATTCAGATGGTTCTTTTCAAGATACTTAAAAGATTCAGAAACAGAGATCAAAAAATAAAATTAGCTACCAGTGGGAAAGGAATCACCATATTGGACTCATATTGGTCATTCTATGGGGCCTCTGGTGTTACAAAATGCTGCAACCATCTTAACGAAAATTCACCAAGAGTCTACTTGGTTCTAGGCAACTAAAGAAACAACACAGAATGGAGCACTGGAACTTCACCCTGGGAAGTGGCTTCATATTGATGGGGATTCTGAATGACAGTGGTTCTCCTGAGCTGATCTGTGCTACAGTCACAGTCCTGTACACGCTGGCCCTCACCAGCAATTGCCTTCTGCTCCTGGCCATCACAACGGATGCCCGGCTCCACGTGCCCATGTACCTCCTGCTCGGGCACCTCTCTCTCATGGACCTCCTCTTCACATCTGTTGTCACTCCCAAGGCCTTCGTGGATTATCTGCTCAGTGCAAACACCATCTCCTTTGTGGGCTGTGCCCTTCAGATGTTCCTGGCACTGACCCTGGGTGGTGCAGAAGACCTCCTACTGGCCTTCATGGCCTATGACAGGTATGTGGCCATTTGTCATCCTCTGAACTACATGGTCCTCATGAGGCCGAGGGTCTGCTGGCTTATGGTGGCCACGTCCTGGATCTTGGCATCCTCTAGTGCCATTGTATATACTGTGTACACCATGCACTATCCCTTTTGCAAAGCCCGTGAGATCAACCACCTGCTCTGTGAGATTCCACCTCTGTTGAAGTTGGCCTGTGCAGATACTTCCAGATATGAACTCATGGTGTATGTGATGGGTGTGACCTTCTTGATTCCTCCTCTTGTTACTATCCTTGCCTCCTACGCACTAATCCTACTTACTGTGCTGCACATGCCCTCAAATGAAGGGAGGCGGAAAGCCCTGGTCACCTGCTCTTCCCACCTGACTGTGGTCGGGATGTTCTATGGAGCGGCCACATTCATGTATGTTCTGCCCAGTTCCCTCCACAGCCCCAAGCAGGACAACATCATCTCTGTCTTCTACACGATCGTCACCCCAGCCCTGAACCCCCTCATCTACAGCCTGAGGAATAAAGAGGTTATGAGGGCCTTGAGAAGGGTCCTACAAAAATACATGCTGCAGACACACTCCTGACACAGTTACAAAATAGACATGGTAGGGGACTAAGTTTCAGTCAATATCATGTATCAGTGATCAATAGCAGTAGATTTAGTCTGAGCAAACTCCAGTAGCTTCTTAAAATCAGAGGAAGACTTTTCTTGTTTGAACAAGATTCTTAGACTGTTGCAGGAATACAAATCTTCAGAAGATATACTGGACTTCTTGTCTGTTATGTAGCTGTTGTTCAAATATTATTCGGCAAGAAGAATCAGTTTGTGTCTATGCATCTACTTCAGTTTCAAGGGACAGTTTTTGTTGAGATAATGGAAAAATCCAAATGGGAAAATTTAATAGTGACTTAATTTAAAATTAAAAGATAGAAACCAATAAAACTGAATGTAGAATTCCTCAGTTTGAAATTAGGGTTAGAAATACAGCCATAGATACATCTATTGTTATATTGCTTGAATTTTTTAAATATGTAGTTTATTATAGGTACAAAAAATTTTCAAAACATCAAGACAATTGTGAAGTGAGTATAAGTATATCTCTGTGTCCACATGAAAGGAGGGATATATATATATATATAAATTATATATATATATATATATAATTTTCTAGCTACCTTAAATATGCTTTATTTCTTTGATTTGATTTATCAGTATGGGAATATTTTGGACAAATCTGGTAACTTCAGTCTATTCAGGTAAGAGGTGATGAAGTACTCCTGCTCACATCATTGGAATTATTTTTGTGGATAGGGCTTTGTAAAGATTCAGAAATATATTTTTTTACAGAACTATCTTAAATTACTTGATCTATTAAGATCAACCATAATGCAAAGGCAAAAGCTAATCTATGAAACTATAATCCAAGTTCATTATAAAAACAGAAAATTTAGAAAGAAGCAAAAATCCCCTATAAACTTTTAGCTCAGTTCAGTCGCTCAGCTGTGTCTGACTCTTTGTGACCCCATGGACTGCACCACACCAGGCCTCCCTGTCCATCACCAACTCCTGGAGTTTACTCAAGCTCATGTCTATTAAATCAGTGATGTCATCCAACCATCTCATCCTCTGTCATCGCCTTCTCCTGCCGTCAATGTTTCCCAGCATCATGGGTCTTTTCAAATGAGTCAGTTCATCAGGTGGCTAAGGTATTGGAGCTTCAGCTTCAGCATCAGTCCTTCCAATGAATATTCAGGACTGATTTCCCTTAGGATGGACTGGTTGGATCCCCTTGCAGTCCAAGGGACTCTCAAGTTTGGCATTCACTTTTTTGGGTTATTCATACATGCAATTTACCTAATAGTTCTGTACACATTGGTTAAGGTCTTGCTTTATTATTGTTTAAAATTTGATGAAGCTTCTTCCTTGTGAAGAAGGAACACTATAGTGTAAGGATGGAGAGAAGAGGAGGAGGGAGGGAGGGGGTCAGAGTGCCGAGTGTAATATCTGCTGTCACTTTATCATCTGTGAACATTAAATTGAACCATTTGTGTCTCAGTTTGCTCATCTGAAAAGTAATGATAATAATAGGATTTATGATAACCTCATGATGTTTTGTAGGGACTTGAATAAGATAATTACACACTTAGACCAGAGCCTGGCAAATAATGCTTAATATATGCTAGCTGTTATATAAATAACTAGTAAATAGTCTTGATAAATGATCAATATAAAAGACTATGTAGTATCATCATTTGAATCCTATATAATGTATTTAGGGATTTGCTTACACTTAATTTTGTTCCCCCAAATTTTCTTACAATAAATGTATGCTTTTATGGTAGATCAAATTTCTAGAAGTGAAATTACTGGATATAGGCAAAAAATTTTTTTAATTCTTGTTACAAAGAGCCAGAGCTGACTGCTTATGAGAAAGTTAGAAACTGTTTGCATACTGGCCAGCGTTATGTGGGAGTGCCTGCCTCACTGAACTCTTTCTAGGGCTGTCTCATCATATGAACTCTTTGCTAATTTATTAAACATATCAATGAAAATGTAATAGATATTTTCATTTATATTACTTACTTGGTTTTATTTTAACTCTTTATTTTAGCTCTTTATAGACAAAGCTCCCCAACAATTTGACAGTTATTCATGTTCCAACATTTATTTTTAGTTTATCACCTAGATATGTAATGGAATATGTTGGATAGAGAAGCGCTACAATATTTATGTAATTTCATATATTCATATTTTCCTTTGTATTTTTAAAGTTATTGTGCCATTAGAATTCCCATTTTTTGTTCAGAGAAATTTGCATATTTCTCTTAGATCTGTTTAATAATCTCACAAGTGACTTTAGCTTTAATTTCTCTGCAATTAATTTTTGTGGTACATGATGGATGGTGAAACTTTAATTAATGTTTCTAAATAGCTGATTTGACTTTTAGCTTCCTTAATAACTCTCTCCTATCATGTATCTTCTCATTATTATTTACAATCCCTTGACTATAAACTGTCTTCTTAGAAGTAGAGCAGTAGGGAGTATTTCTGGGCATATTCTCTAGTTTCTGTGTTTTGTAAGGGGTATCCTTTCCCGTATTTCCTCATATGTCTTAAAGTTTTATCATCTGTTTATTCCTCCTGATGACCTTTTGAGTCATCTGCTAAATGTCTAAAAAATCCTATTAGTATATTAATTGCAATTGTATGTAACTCATACACTGATTTGGAAATAATGTCTTTTTGCAATACTCAGTCTTAAATTTCAGGGACATAGTATCCTATTGCCATACCCTAATAAATCTGTTATTCTTTTAAAAAATGCCCTGACTCTTAGCTTATGACTTTGCATCACTGAGAAAAGAGAAGGTGTCATATAGGACTCCCTCATCTTCCAATACCACATTTACCAGCCCATCTGCACATAGTGTTTTTTCTTTCAAAAGAGTCCATCATATTCTGTAGGTCCATCAACATTGTTATATAAATGGTAGAATTGCTGGTTTTTTTTTCTTTTTTTAAATTGTTTTTAATTTTACTTTACAATACTATATTGGTTTTGCCATACATTGACAGAATTGCTGTTTTTATGACTAATATCCCATTGTCAAATAAAAAAGAGACCATCAGCAGCCAGATCCTCCATTAATACTCTTCAGCCAGGCTCTCTCACTTTTCAACGATATTGGTCTTGTAATTTCCTGCTTCCCTCTGTATCATCTCTCTCCTTACAAGAACATTTACTACAAGTTAGACACATGCTCCAGTATCTCCCATCTTAAAGAAGCTCCCCCTTCCATTTCTCGGAGCATTCTCAGAGCAAATAGTCTTGAAAGACTTAACTGTACCTATAGCTTCTGATCCTTTTCTACCATTCATGATTCATGCCACCATAATCAAGCTGCCCTCACTCAATCCCTCAGCACTAGAGGAGTGCTTGTCAAACAATGACAGAGGTGTATGACTCATCTGTCTGACAAAGAAATGAGTTTATATATTTTATAAAATGTGAATTTTAATACCAAACTAACAATTACCAATGAGCCTAAAAGGGCATAGAGATTAACAGCTACATTCCATAGAAGATACAATACATCTTTATAATCTACATATCTCAGAAAGACTTTAAACAAAGAGGAGCCTGGTGGGCTGCAGTCCATGGGGTGTCTAGGAGTTGGACACGACTGAGCAACTTCACTTTCACTTTTCACTTTCATGCATTGGAGAAGGAAATGGCAACCCACTTCCTTCTTGCCTGGAGGATCCCAGGGACGGGGGAGCCTGATGGGCTGCTGTCTATGGGGTCGCACAGAGTCGGACATGACTGAAGCAACTTAGCAGCAGCAGCAAGAATATTTCCAGAATTGCTAAACAGTCAGGATTTAGCTCATTAATTTTCAGTTCCCAACTCTGTATGTGTGTGTATGTGTGTGTGTCCCCAAATGACTTTCTGTCTTGAATTGCACATCCTTGTTTACTTGCTTAAATGACCCTGCTCATTAACCCAAACTCTTCTTTTTTCTTTAAATGCTAATAACAGGATGATTGCTTTACAATGTCGTGTTGATTTCTGCCATACATCAGCATGAGTCAGCCATAGATTTACATATTTCCCTTCCCTCTTGCCACCTGCCACCCCATCCCATCCCTCCAGGTTGTCACAGAACACTAGACTGAACTTCCCGTCTCATACAGCAAATTCCCACTGGCTGTCTATTTCACCTGTGGTTATGTATGCTTCAATACTACTCTCTCAACTCATCCTACCCTCTCCTTCCCCCGCTGTGCTCTATGTCTATATCTCTATTGAAGTGAAGTCGCTCAGTCGTGTCCGACTCTGCAGCCCTGTGGACTGCAGTCCACCAGGCTCCTCCGTCTATGGGATTCTCCAGGCAAGAATCCTGGAGTGGGTTGCCATTTCCTTCTCCAAGGGATCTTCCCAATCCAGGGATCGAACCCAGGTCTCCCTCATTGCAGGCAGATGCTTTAACCCCTGAGCCACCAGGGAAGCCCTATATCTCTATTACTGCCCTACAAATATTAATAGGTTCATCGGTACCATTTTTCTAGATACTATATATATGTGTTCATATACAACAATTGTTTTTCTCTTTCTGACTTACTTCACTCTGTATAACAGGCTCTAGGTTCATCTGTCTCACTAGAACTGACTCAAATTCCTGTATACAACTAATATTTCATTGTATTAGTATATATATGTACTACACCATCTTTATCCATTCATCTGTCAATGGACGTGTAGGTTGCTTCCATGTCCTGGCAGTTGTGAATACTATTGCAATGAACAAAAATTTTGAACACTTCATGAACCTTTTGCCATCCTTGCACAGGGGCCACATTAATCTTTTCTGTATTGTTCCAATTTCAGTATATGTGCTGCCAAAGTAAGCACTTTTCTTTACTTTTAATAAGAATTTAAAGACTCTATATTTTATCATTTAACAGAATTAAAAATGAGAATAAACTTGGGAATGAAAATGGATTAGTCACAATGGAAAACAGTTCCTTATCAACTTAATGCACTTATCATAACTGAGCAAGCTCGTTACAAGGTACTTACCCAAGTGAATAGCAACTTATGTTTACTCAAAAACCTATATGTGAATATTTAGAATGACTTTTTCCACAAACAACAGAAACTGGAAACAACATGAATGTCCTTTAATTGGTGAATGGATAAACAAATTATGATACACCCACACAACTGAACACTGCTCAGCAAAAAATGGTAACAGGCTACCAACAGCAGAATTTGGATGAATCTCAAACATATTATGTTAAGTGAAAGGAGCTAGATTCAAAATATCTGAAACCATTTGTATAACATGCAGGAAAACATGAAAATAGGAGAAACAGTAAACAGATCAGAGAGTTGGCAAGAGTTTGGGTGCGGTTGAGATATGAACACCAAAGGGCAACAGAGAATTTGGGGAGTCAATACAACTTCTCTATCTTGATTTGGTGGTGGTTATGAGAGACTGAACTGAACTGATATACTATATCGGAGAATGCAATGGCACCCCACTCCAGGACTCTTGCCTGGAAAATCCCATGGATGGAAGAGCCTGGTGGGCTGCAGTCCATGGGGTTGCGAAGAGTCGGACACGACTGAGCGACTTCCCTTCGACTTTTCACTTTCATGCATTGGAGAAGGAAATGGCAACTCACTCCAGTTTGCCAGGAGAATCCCAGGGACAGGGGAGCCTATTGGGCTGCCGTCTATGGGGTCCCACAGAGTCAGACACGACTGAAGTGACTTAGCAGCAGCAGCAGCATATACTATATATATTTGTCAAAACCTGCAAAATATGTACTAAAAATGGTGAACTTTCTTGTATGAAAATTGTACCTTAATAAAAATGAAAAAATGTGGGAAATAATAATTGGAGATAAATATATATGAAGCTTTTAATATTCTACTTTGACAGCCTTCTTTAAGTACTAATAGAAAAATTCCCCTGCCATCTTTTGATTTTTGTCAAGAATTTCAATTGTACTGTTTTGAAATACAAATATACTTATTATTGGTCAGTTAAAATTAGCAACACATATACTGAGTCAATTTCCGTGTTCACTATTGCTTCCTGTATTATAAACATCCCTAGGCATCACACTTTTTCTTGCTGAAATTATTTTATTGGGGCATCTTTGGTGGTAAAGTCTTGTGCTTCTGTTTGTAGTTTGTTTTCACTCTCTAGTGATACTTTATCTATGCACAGAGAGAACTCTAAGTGGGGGCAGTTATGTTCCCTCATTGCTTTTGAAGGTGTTTCTTTCTTGTCTGATTACTGTCAGTGAAAACTCCACTATCATCTGTCTGTATCTGTCTTTGTCAGTGGGAAATCTGTCATTTTTCTCTGAGAGCATTTAAAAGATTTTCATTAACACTAACATTCTCCAACTTCAGTACTGTCTCTATTTCTTCTTGTTGTTCCTGCCCAGTATTCACAGATTTTCATACTTTCTCTTCAGATGTTACTGTGGCAGACAATAATAACACCAAACACACACACTTATGTAGAGGATACAACAGGTTGCCAGAGGTGGTTCAGATGGTAAAGAATGAGCCTGCAATGCAGGAGGCCTGGGTTTGAATCCAAGGTTGGGAAGATCCCCTGGAGAAGAGAACAGCTACCTTCTCTAATATTCTGGCCTGGAGAATTCTGGCTTGGATTGCAATCCCCCAGGCCTGGGTCACAGAGAGCTGGACATGACTGAGCGACTTTCACACAAAGGTCAATGAAGGGAAGACCTGGTAATTACAGACTTCACAGAGCATAGTCATATTGATTTAAACAGTCCAGTCTAAGAGGATAAGAGAGGCCAGGGTTACGGAGGTGAGAAGCAACATTTCACAGACGCCTTAAAACCCACCTTAAATCTGGGGTAGAGGGCTGGCTGACCATGAAAGGGACCTTTGCTTCCTGCTCAGTTCTGTCAGTAATTTGGAAACAGGCCATCAGTGCCTCCCTTAGGTGACATAGAAACCCAGGGCCTCCGAGCTCATTTAGTGAGGGAAGAATGCAGGGACACAGGGCCAGGAAACAGGCCCAAAGGGCTTCATTACCATCCTGTTTCTACGACCAGCTTTTCCAGGGGAGACCATTTCAGCTGAGAGGTTAGGCTACGTCTCCCTAAACACAGGGGTAGAATGGAGGGGGTGGGGTCATGGGATGAGGAAACTGGGCAGCCTCCCCCAGGACAGGCCCTGGCTCGGTGTTGGCCCCAGGGACAGTGAGATCAGTCATTGCTGGGTCTCCTTTGAGCAGCCCTTCTAATATCTACTTCCTCCAGATTCCCACTGCTTTCATTTTTTCTCCCAGACCCCAGCAAGAGTAGCATCAGTACCCATGAACTTTGTCTGACAAATGCACCATAGCTAGATGAGCCTCTTACTTGAGGAGCTGTGTGACAGAAGCACACAGCTTCTGAATTAGAAGTTTCTCCTAATCCTGTACAGGCATGAGAAGAGGTAAGCCATAATCTTGTTCCATAGAAACTTCCAAGGCTCAAGGACTCAGTTATCTCTCTGTCTGTAAGTGCCACATTTCCAGAGCACATCTGCAGAGGAACTGAAGGAACAGGAGTCCTATACTTCTCTTGGTCAGACTCCTCAGACTTCTAACCCAACTTAGCAAAATTTTACAAATTGAATACTGCTGGAAAGGTCTTATCTTTCTTCTCTTCATAAAAAGTTTATTTTACTTTATTTTTTCACCTCTTTTGACTGCACTGTGCAGCATGTGAGATCTTGATTCCCAGACCAGGGCTTGAACCCTTGCTCCCTGCACCAGTGGTGCAGAGTCTTAACCACTGGACCACCAAGGAAGTCCCCTTCCTTCTCCTTTTCTACTGGATCTTCCTTGACCCTCAGACAATCCCCTGGGTAGTCTGTGTGGTCAAGCAGCTGGATTTCTCAACCACCTGAGGTAAGAATATTGTCTCACTTTCAGGGATGTGTGCAGCCTCTTAAGAGATGAAGCCCAGTGCAAACCTAAGAACTTCAGCTATTCTGTCTTCTAGGATCTCTGGTGCTTGGGCTCTATACCTCATCCCAACTCCCTTTATTCTTGGCTTTCTAAACATGAAGAGGAGTCAGTGAGGACTGATGGAAAATTCTATGCTACATCCCAGGCCAGGGTATCTACTTCCTGGTGAAAGCATCAGGACCTGTCTTCAGATCCCATGTACTTTTTTCTGGCTTCTGATAAATGTATTTACACTTAGATTATAATAAATGCCTCCAAAAGAATGTTAAAAAGCACCTGATAGGTCTATCACATGCTCTAACACCTTTTTACTATTAAAATCCTGTAAACCCCATAGGGACTAATAGAAACCAGTAAATGTCAAATCTGTGACACAGTAAAGGGAAATGACTTAGAGAAATATGTTTCACTTACAGATTCCTACGGAGATTTGGATTTATCTGCCTAGTTCCTAAGATGCATGAGGCTGATTTCTGTCAACCTCAGATCCCTGTCTCTTTGATTTTCTCCCTGAGATTGGGTACCACACCCCAAGAGCAGCTTCCAGAACAGGAACTCATCTTCCTCCTCTTTGTGGCTCCTCAGTGGTGTGTGGATACCCTGGCCCTGCAGGAGGGAGAATGGGGATCTGGATAAGGTGCAAGAGAGAAAAGTTAGGATTATTGAGCCTGATTACAGCATACAACACAAACTCTTTTGCTTCTGACATCTTTTACCACTTCTGCCCAAAACAATCTGAATTTCTTGAGTAGGTCCTTATTTTTTATCATATTTCTCAGTAGCCTCAGGCTGACATTTTATCATAACCTGTTTAAAAAAAAAAAACTCCTTTTTTTTTTTGGCATTGATCCTAAAGGTTTAGCTCTAATAGTGACAGTACCTCAAACTCAACAATCTCTAGTCTCAGACAGTCTATAATCCCTTCCCTCTTAGGTTCATAGAGAGTGAAAGCTTGGTCCAGTGAACTAAGTTGGACATACTTTATCTCTTCTAACGAGGCTGTGACTACAGTTTTGAATGCTGTAAGCAAAGTGAACATAAGTTATTTGGGGAGGTATATTGAGGTGTTTATTGAAATCACATTTCTGTACCTGTTTTAGTATTACATTTTCAAAATAGGCCTATGCAGAACAGACTGGGTATGTAAATCTTTTGATTAAACATTATACTTAAAACCTAAGTACCAGAAAAATCAGAAGCATGGATGTCAGAATATTGCTTTATTGTTATGAGAGAGGTGATTTGACCTTTCTGGGGAGATACATATTTAGGGTTTAGATCCTGAATAATATTCTCATCTAGTGACCTCTTACTGTTTAGCTATTACTGTGATGCTTATTCTCCCAACTAGATGGGTTCTTTTTAGCAAGATATAAGGAGTCACAAATTGAGAGATCAAGAGGAAAAATCAGTTACCATTGGATTGGCCATCCTACAGGGCCCCTGATGTTACAAAACTATGGAGCCATCATAACAAAAATTCACCAAGAATCTACTTTGTTCTAGGCAACTAAAGAAACAACACATAATGGAGCATTGGAACTCCACCCTGGGAAGTGGCTTCATATTGTTGGGGATTCTGAATTACAGTGGGTCTCCTGGGCTGCTCTGTGCCACAATCTCAGTCCTGTACACGGTGGCCCTCACCAGCAATGGCCTGCTGCTCTTGGTTATCACAATGGATGCCTGGCTCCACGTGCCCATGTACCTCCTGCTCAGGCAGCTCTCTCTCATGGATCTCCTCTTCACGTCTGTTGTCACTCCCAAGGCCATTGTGGATTATCTGCTCAGTGAAAACACCATCTCCTTTGGGGGCTGTGCCTTTCAGATGTTCCTGGCACTTACAGTGGGTGGTGCAGAGGACCTCCTACTGGCCTTCATGGCCTATGACAGGTATGTGGCCATTTGTCATCCTCTGAACTACATGGTCCTCATGAGGCCGAGGGTCTGCTGGTTCATGATGGCCACACCCTGGGTCCTGGCTTCCTTGAATGCATTATGTCATACCCTGTATACCATGCACTTCCCTTTCTGCATGTCCCGGAAAATCAACCACCTACTTTGTGAGATTCCACCTCTATTGAAGTTGGCCTGTGAAGATGCCTCTAGATATGAACTCATGTTGTATGTGACTGGTGTGACCTTCCTGATTCCACCTCTTGTTGCTATTCTTGCCTCCTACACACTAATCCTACTTACTGTGCTGCACATGCCCTCAAACGAAGGGAGGCGGAAAGCCCTGGTCACCTGCTCTTCCCATCTGACTGTGGTCGGGATGTTCTATGGAGCGGCCACATTCATGTATGTTCTGCCCAGTTCCCTCCACAGCCCCAAGCAGGACAACATCATCTCTGTCTTCTACACGATCATCACCCCAGCCCTGAACCCCCTCATCTACAGCCTGAGGAATAAAGAGGTTATGGGGGCCTTGAGGAGGGTCCTACGAAAATATATGCTATGAACACACTTCACCAACTTGGGAGAGCTTATAGCTTGACACCAAAATTCATTCCTCCTCAAAGTCAGAAGTTTTCTGCTAAAAATGAAATACTCATGGCAAAAGCACCATAGTGGAGAGTATATCTCTTAGTAGAAAAATGAAGAATGTAGCTTTACTTGTCAAATGCTATTTTAAATTGTCTTTCTGTGAAGTAATTTATGAGATATGTATCAGACTGTATTTATATAATTATTCACTTATTTGTTTTTATTGAATTATAATTGGTTTACAATGGTGTATTGATTTTCTCTATATAGCAAAGTGACTCAGTTATACATATATTCATTCATATTATACATGTATATATTCATATTTATATCTTTTCCATTATGGCTTATTTTAGGATATTGAATATAACTTCCTCTGCTATACAGTAAGACCTTGTTTATTCATTCTGTAAATGGTTTGATTTGCTAACCCCAAACCCCTAGTCTATCCCTCCTCCTCCTTCCCTCTTCCTTGGCAACCAGTCTGTTGTCTATGTCTGTGAGTCTGTTTCTATTTTGTAAGTAGGTTCCTTGGTGTTATAGTTTAGACTCCACATATATGTGATATCCTATGGTCTTCTTCTTTCTCTTTCTGACTTACTTCACTCAGTATGATTATCTTTATCTCCATCCGTGTTCCTGTTGAGTGCTTCTGCTTGGCTGCTTAGTCATATCCAACTCTTTGGGACACTTTGGACTGTAGCCCACCAGGCTCCTCTGGCTGTGGTATCTTTCAGGCAAGAACACTGGAGTGGGTTACCACCTGCCTTCTCCAGGGGATCTTCCTGACCCAAGGATAGAACTCCTGTCTCCAAAGGTGAAAGTCCTCATCACTCAGCCACATTCAACTCTTTGTGATGCCATGAACTGTGTAGTTCATCCAGGCTCCTCTCTCCATAGAATTATCCAGGCAAGAATAATGGAGTGGGTGCAGTTCAGTTCAGTTCAGTTCAGTTACTCAATTGTGTCCAACTCTTTGCGACCCCATGAATCGCAGCACGCCAGGCCTCCCTGTCCATCACCAACTCCCAGAGTTCACTCAAACTCACGTCCATCAAGTCGGTGATGCTGTCCAGCCATCTCATTCTCTGTCATCCCCTTCTCTTCGTGTCCCCAATTGCTCTCAGCATCAGAGTCAAAGTATTGGAGTTGCAGCTTCAGCATCAGTCCTTCCAAAGAACACCCAGGACTGATCTCCTTCAGAATGGACTGGTTGGATCTCCTTGCAGTCCAAGGGACTCTCAAGAGTCTTCTCCAACACCACAGTTCAAAAGCATCAATTCTTCGGCGTTCAGCCTTCTTCAGAGTCTACCTCTCACATCCATACATGACCACTGGAAAAACGATAGCCTTGACTAGACGGAACTTTGTTGGCAAAGGAATGTCTCTGCTTTTGAATATGCTATCTAGCTTGGTCATAACTTTTTTTCCAAGGAGTAAGCATCTTTTAATTTCATGGCTTGCAGTCACCATCTGCAGTGATTTTGGAGCCGAAAAACACAAAGTCTGAAACTGTTTCCACTGTTTCCCCATCTATTTCCCATGAAGTGATGGGACCATGATCTTAGTTTTCTGAATGTTGAGCTTTAAGCCAACTTTTTCGCTATCCTCTTTCACTTTCATCAAGAGGCTTTTGAGTTCCTCTTCACTTTCTGCCATAAGGGTGGTGTCATCTGCATATCTGAGGTTATTGATATTTCTCCCAGCAATCTTGATTCCAGCTTGTGCTTCTTCCAGCCCAGCGTTTCTCATGATGTACTCTGCATAGAAGTTAAACCAGCAGGGTGACAATATACAGCCTTGACGTACCCCTTTTCCAATTTGGAACCAGTCTGTTGTTCCATGTCCAGTTCTAACTCTTGCTTCCTGACCTGCATATAGGTTTCTCAAGAAGCAGGTCAGGTGGTCTGGTATTCCCATCTCTCTCAGAATTTTCCACAGTTTATTGTGATCCACACAGTCAAAGGCTTTGGCATAGTCAATAAAGCAGAAATAGATGTTTTCCTGGAACTCTCTTGTTTTTTGAATGATCCAGCAGATGTTGGCTATTTGATCTCTGGTTCCTCTGCCTTTTCTAAAACCAGCTTGAACATCAGGAAGTTCATGGTTCACATATTGCTGAAGCCTGGCTTGGAGAATTTTGAGCTTTACTTTACTAGCGTGTGAGATGAGTGCAATTGTGCGGTAGTTTGAGCATTCTTTGGCATTGCCTTTCTTTGGGATTTGAATGAAAACTGCCCTTTTCCAGTCCTGTGGCCACTGCTGAGTTTTCCAAATTTGCTGGCATATTGAGTGCAGCACTTTTACAGCATCATCTTTCAGGATTTGGAACAGCTCAACTGGAATTCCATCACCTCCACTAGCTTTGTTCATAGCCATTCTCTACTCCGAGGGATCTTCTTGACCCAGGGAACAAACCCAGTCCCCTGCATTGCGGGCAGACTCTTTACCATCTGTGGCATCAGTGAAGCCCCAGTATTTCTATAACCATCCTTTTAAGAAGATTAGTGGGTCCAAAATTTGTACAAAACTCAAGGTCCTTGTCCCTGCTATATGGTTTTTGCTTAGGTTTCCAAGTTGAATTTTCTTTTTGGGGACCTTATATTGGTTCAGTATGGAACAACTAAAAAAGTTGTGCTTTTCATGATAGGGGACTGGAATGCAAAAGTAGGAAGTCAAGAAACACCTGGAGTAACAGGCAAATTTGGCCTTGAATGCAGAATGAAGCAGGGCAAAGACTAATAGAGTTTTGCCAAGAAAATGCACTGGTCATAGCAAAGACCCTCTTCCAACAACACAAGAAAAGACTCTACACATGGACATCACCAGATGGTCAACACCGAAATCAGATTGATTATATTCTTTGCAGCCAAAGATGGAGAAGCTCTATACAGTCAACAAAAACAAGACCAGGAGCTGACTGTGGCTCAGATTATGAACTCCTTATTATCAAATTCAGACTCAAATTGAAGAAAGTAGGGAAAACCGCTAGACCATTTGGTTATGACCTAAATCAAATCCCTTATGATTATACAGTGGAAGTGAGAAATAGATTTAAGGGCCTAGATCTGATACATAGAGTGTCTGATGAACTATGGACTGAAGTTCGTGACATTGTACAGGAGACAGGGATCAAGACCATCCCCATGGAAAAGAAATGCAAAAAAAGCAAAATGGCTGTCTGAGGAGGCCTTACAAATAGCTGTGAAAAGAAGAGAGGTGAAAAGCAAAGGAGAAAAGGAAAGATAGAAGCATCTGAATGCAGAGTTCCAAAGAACAGCAAGAAGAGATAAGAAAGCCTTCTTCAGTGATCAGTGCAAAGAAATAGAGGGAAACAACAGAATGGGAAAGACTAGAGATCTCTTCAAGAAAATTAGAGATACCAAGGGAACATTTCATGCAAAGATGGGCTTGATAAAGGATAGAAATGGTCTGGACCTAACGGAAGCAGAAGATATTAAGAAGAGATGGCAAGAATACACAGAAGAACTGTACAAAAAGGATCTTCATGACCCGGATAATCACGATGATGTGATCACTCATCTGGAGCCAGACATCCTGGAATGTGAAGTCAAGTGAGCCTTAGAAAGCATTACTATGAACAAAGCTAGTGGAGGTGATGGAATTCCAGTTGAGCTCTTTCATATCCTGAAAGATGATGCTGTGAAAGTGCTGCACTCAATATGCCAGCAAATTTGGAAAACTCAGCAGTGGCCACAGGACTGGAAAAGGGCAGTTTTCATTCCAATTCCAAAGAAGGGCAATGCCAAAGAATGCTCAAACTACCGCACAATTGCACTCATCTCACATGCTAGTAAAGTAATGCTCAAAATTCTCCAAGCCAGGCTTCAGCATTACGTGATCCATGAACTCAAGCTGGTTTTAGAAAAGGCAGAGGAACCAGAGATCAAATAGCCAACATCCGCTGGATCATGGAAAAAAGCAAGAGAGTTCCAGGAAAACATCTATTTCTGCTTTATTGACTATGCCAAAGCCTTTGACTGTGTGGATCACAATAAACTGTGGAAAATCCTGAAAGAGATGGGAATACCAGACCACCTAACCTGCCTCTTGAGAAATCTGTATGCAGGTCAGGAAGCAACAGTTAGAACTGGACATGGAACAACAGACTGGTTCCAAATAGGAAAAGAAGTACATCAAGGCTGTATATTGTCACCCTGCTTATTTAACTTATATGCAGAGTACATCATGAGAAACGCTGGGCTGGAAGAAACACAAGCTAGAATCAAACTTGCTGGGAGAAATATCAATAACCTCAGATATGCAGATGACACCACCCTTATGGCAGAAAGTGAAGAGGAACTCAAAAGCCTCTTGATGAAAGTGAAAGAGGAAAGCAAAAAAGTTGGCTTAAAGCTCAACATTCAGAAAATGAAGATCATGTCTTCTCTTCCCATCACTTCATGTGAAATAGATGGGGAAACAGTGGAAACAGTGTCAGACTTTATTTTTGGGGGGCTCCAAAATCACTGCAGATGGTGACTGCAAGCCATGAAATTAAAAGATGCTTACTCCTTGGAAGAAAAGTTATGACCAACCTAGATAGTATATTCAAAAGCAGAGACATTATTTTGCCAACTAAGGTCTGTCTAGTCAAGGCTATGGTTTCTCCTGTGGTCATGTATGGATGTGAGAGTTGGACTGTGAAGAAAGCTGAGTGCTGAAGAATTGATGCTTTTGAGCTGTGGTGTTGGAGAAGACTCTTGAGAGTCCCTTGGACTGCAAGGAGATCCAACCAGTCCATTCTGAAGGAGATCAGCCCTGGGATTTCTTTGGAAGGAATGATGCTGAAGCTGAAACTCCAGTATTTTGGCCACCTCAATCGAAGTGTTGACTCATTGGAAAAGACTCTAATGCTGGGAAGGATTGGGGGCAGGTGGAGAATGGAACGACAGAGGATGAGATGGCTGGATGACATCACGGACTTGATGAGTCTGAGTGAACTCCGAGAGTTGGTGATGGACAGGGAGGCCTGGCGTGCTGCGATTCATGGGGTCGCAAACAGTTGGACACAACTGAGTGACTGAACTGAACTGAACTGAATTGATGGACTCCTGCAAGTCAGATGTCCTGTCCCAAGTTTTCAAAAACTCCTCTCCCCATTTAACACTGTAGTTAATTGAGAAAACAAAGAGTAAATTTTAAACACAATATGATCAGATAACAAATGCTGGAGAGGGTGTGGAGAAAAGAGAACCCTCCGACACTGTTGGTGGGAATGTAGTTAGTGTAGCCACTATAGAAAACAGTATCTGCTGCTGCTAAGTCGCTTCAGTCGTGTCTGACTCTGTGCGACCCCTTAGATGGCAGCCCACCAGGCTCCGCCATCCCTGGGATTCTCCAGGCAAGAACACTGGAGTGGGTTGCCATTTCCTTCTCCAATGCATAAAAGTGAAAAGTGAAAGTGAAGTCGTGGTTCTCAAAAAAAAAAAAAAATTGAGTTACCATATGCTCCATCAATCCCACACCTGGGTGCCTATCTGGACAAAACTACAAGTCAAAAATGTATATGCTCCCCTATGTTCATATCAGCACTGCACACAATAGCCAACATAGGGAAGTAACCTAAATGCCCATTAACAGATGAACAGATGAAGGTATGGCACATATATACAATGGAATACTACTCAGATATAAAAAGAATGAATTAATTCATTAGTTCTTAATTAAGTTCATGGGGTCACTAAGAGTCAGACATGACTGAGTAACTAAGCACAACACATGATAATTATAATTAATTATTAATATTAAATCAAGTATATAAATCAATAAATATATACTAATTGTATTCAATATAATATAATTATTTATAGTTATTTATATCATCTGGCCCCATTATAATATTAAATCAAATATATAATTAAATCAATAAATATATACTAATTGTATTCAATATAATATAATTATTTAATTATAGTTATTTATATCATCTGGTCCCATCACTTCATGGGAAATAGATGGGGAAACAGTGGAAACAGTATCAGACTTTATTTTTTGAGGCTCCAAAATCACTGCAGATGGTGATTGCAGCCACTAAATTAAAAGACGCTTACTCCTTGGAAGGAAAGTTATGACCAACCTAGACAGCATATTCAAAAGCAGAGATATTACTTTGCCAACAAAGGTCCGTCTAGTCAAGGCTATGGTTTCTCCTGTGGTCATGTATGGATGTGAGAGTTGGACTGTGAAGAAAGCTGAGCACCGAAGAATTGATGCTTTTGAACTGTGGTGTTGGAGAAGACTCTTGAGAGTCCCTTGGACTGCAAGGACATCCAACCAGTCCATTCTGAAGGAGATCAGCCCTGGGATTTCTTTGGAAGGAATGATGCTAAAGCTGAAACTCCAGTACTTTGGCCACCTCATGCGAAGAGTTGACTCATTGGAAAAGACTCTGATGCTGGGAAGGATTGGGGGCAGGAGGAGAAGGGGACGACCAAGGATGAGATGGCTGGATTGCATCACAGACTCGATGAACGCGAGTCTGAGTGAACTCCGGGAGTTGGTGATGGACAGGGAGGCCTGACGTGATTCACGGGGTCTCAAAGAGTCAGACATGACTGAGCGACTGAACTGATATCATAATTACAGATTGTAATTATACTTAATTATTAATTCATTCTTTTTATGGCTGTGTATAGTCCATTATATACTATATCACATCTTCATCCATTCATCTGTTAATGGGCATTTAGTTTATTTCCATATCTTGGCTATTGTGAATAGTGCTGGTATGAACAAAGGGGTGCATGTATCTTTTGGACTTATAGTTTTGTCCAGATAGATGCCCAAGAGTGGGCTTGCTGGATCATATGGTAATTCAATTTTCCTCTTTTGGGGGAATCTCTATACTGTTTTCTATAGTGGCTACACTTACATTCCTCCCAACAGTGTAGGAGGGTTCTCTTTTCTCCACAGCGTCTCCAGCATTTGTTATTTGATCACATTGTATTTAAAATTTAGTCTTTGTTTTACCAATTAACTACAGTGTTAAATGGGAAGGGAGGTTTTGCAAACTTCAGACATGACCTCTGACTTGGAGGAGTCCGTATTGAACCAAAATAAGGTCCCAAAAGAGAAAGTTTCAACTGGGAAGCCTAAGCAAGGACCATACAGCTGATGAGGTGTAGTTATCAGGGGCAGGGACTTGAGTTTTGTACAAATTTTAGACCAACTGACCTTGTTAAAAGGGTTTCCCAGGTGGCTCAGTGGTAAAGAATTTGCCTGCCGATGCAGGAGACATAGGTTCGATCCCTGGGTATAGAAGATACCCTGGAGGAGGAAACAGCAACCTGCTCCAATATTCTTGCTTGGAAAATTCCATGAACAAAGGAGCCTGCTGGGCTATGATCCAGGGGGGGGTCACAAAAAGTTGAACGTGACTGAGCATGCACACATGACCTTCTTAAAAGATCACGGGGCTTCTGCTGCTAAGTCACTTCAGTCGTGTCCGACTCCGTGCAACCCCATAGAAGGCAGATCATGTTAGCAGCCTAGTTTAATGCCCACACTAGTAGTGGTTTGGATGTATTTGCATCACGTTCACTCCTCCTTTTTCCAAACATCAGCCATCATGGAAACTCCCCAGTCTGGACACTCCAACAGGTGTTTTTTATTTGTTTATCTTTTCTTGTTTTGTTTTTGACATGGAGAATTTTTAATGCTGCCTAAAATTCCAAAAATACTGAAATGAGTAAAAGAAAAACAAGGCATCAGCAAAGGCTGTAAGTAAACAGCTATGTTTATTATTTCACAATAATCAAGCACAGAAACAAGACTAGTTTTCCATTATCTCAAGGCTATATTGAAATATCCTTATACTTGCAAAAGGTATGTTTGACATGTGTAGATGTGTGAGTCTACAGATATGTATTTATGCTGAAAAGGACTCACATGCACATACAAACACATGCTTATTCTCTAGTAGCTTAAATATGCTGTGGTGCTACCACTTATAGTACAACAATAATAGACATTGTTTTCTCTTTTTGCTTATTGACTCCAGTAAATCCTGTTGGTTTCATCTATACAATGCATTCCAAATGTGGGCACTTGTTGCAGTCTCTCCCCAAAACATCTTAGTCCAGTCACCATAATCTGTTGCCTATTGTTCCACAGTAGCTATTTCTTATTTCCGTTCTTGTCCCTCTATAATCTGCTTTCTCCCTTTATCCCTCCTTAAACGATTTATGATGGTTTAAGATTGACCATCATAAACATGTCAGAGCATTTCACTTTTCAGGAAGGATACACATGATCTTGCTGTGCCTACCTGTCAGTCCATATTTGAGACTGTGCTCTCTTACATTCACTCTAACTCCTTTGACCTTCTTATTGTCCATTACACAGTTCAAAATTATTTCTGCTTTAGAGCCAATTAGTAGCTATTCTCCTAGCCTGTGATGTTTTTCTGTCAAATCTCCTTGTCTTACTACTTCTTCTCATTCACATCTCACCTTAAAAATCTTAACTTTTCAAAAAGGTTACCGATTGAAGTGGCATGCACCCAAACCAAAAGGCATTATCACACACTGTGCTTTAATTTTTTCATTGTATTTATCATTATGTAAAACTTTCTTACACCTTGGTTTACCTGCTCAGTCTCTGTTTCCACTTTCCAAAATAAAAATTCCGTGAAAGCATGGACTCTGCTATGTGTGTGTCATAGCTTCTTCTCCATAAAAATTGAGGTATGTATAGAGAATAGTCTCTACAATAGCAATGTATATGCATATAAATGCATGTATATATCTTCACTGATAAAATAGAGGAATATGCTATGTTCATACATACAAAGATTACTATTTTATTTAAATACAATATATTAGTTTTTTGCTAAATAACCTATAAATTCAAATGTATAACTATCAAAACTTTAATGGCATTTTTAAAAGTGAATTTGGACAAGGTAAGAAGTAGAAAATTGTAGAACAGATGATATATAAGAAAGATGTCCTACCAACTAAAACTACAGTAATTGAAATATAACAAAGTGTATTAGTTGATAAATAAGCAATATTCATATTGAAATTTAGTATATTTTATGGTGTATTTGATATTAATGGGAAAAGATGAGTAACCATGATACTAGGAAAAAATGGCTAAATATTTAGGAAAATAGTACCATATTAATTCATAACACATGAATATATGTATATTCTCCTAAAATAAATTCCAGATTTTTTTAAGATCTAATGGTTAAAACACAGTCTAATGTCAGGCTGCGCACCCCAGATTCATGTCCCTCTTGTTTCTGTGCATATGTGGGACCATGTGATTGAACTTCAACCAATGGAATACGATGTGTGCTCCTTCTAAAGCACAAAACCTACCAATGAAAAACCTTTTAATCTTAATTTTTCCGGATATTGACAGCAAGATAACCATGAAAGCTGCAAATAACAGAACTTCTGTCAACCTAGGTCTACACATCTTCCACTCCATCCCTCAACTAGAATTTGTGTCAGTGAAAAACAACCTTCTGCTTATTAAACCACCAAGATTTGAGATTTATCTGTTAGAACAGGGATTAGTAAACACACCTGGGGAAGTTTTATGGGAACACATTTATTTTTGTATTGTCTACAACTTGTTGTCCCACTGCAATAGTAGTTGTGATGGGACAGTATGGCCTGCAAAGCCTAAATATATTTAGTTTCTACCCCTTTACAGAAAGTTTGCTGACTACTATGCTAAAGCAAATAGTATTATTTTACATAAAGGAAAACTGTAAGCAGATAAGGTAGGGGATCACTGTATAAAGAGAACCAGGCATGGCTTTCTTGACATAGAAAGAAGCCATTTTTCACCTAAACCATTTTGTGCTCCAAGTTTGGCCATATTGCTAGCCCTTGAGCAGGTCTCAGTAATTAATGATCTTAAGGGGGCAAAAAAATACAGAAAAGGCAAGAAAAACAAGAAATCCTTCCTTCTCTTGACTTTGCCTTAGCTGTGTCTTTTGACTTAATACCCACCAAAAGGTGAATCCAGATTTGGGGTATCAAAACTAGAACTCGAACTGGAAGATGACATAGAATATTTTGTTATATTAAGGGTGAGAAAAGCTCTCTTAGTAAAAAGAAAAGGATTCCAGTCTTTTACCACCCCCCCATCACACCTTATCTGGTTGACTCTTTCGTCCTTCAGTTTTCAACTTAAAAGTTGCCTCCTCACAAATTGATTCTGTATGGTTTCCATTCAGCTATTCTGCTGTAATAATCTTTGCCAAGGTCAGTAATGACCAAATCGACAAATTATAGGCTTTTATCAATAATACATAAAACTCCGAGTCATTTGAGAAATCTTTCCTGGATGGTCACTCCTCTCACCACATCTGACATTCCATCTGTTTCTCTGATTCTTGCTGCCTCAGACTTGATTGGCTATACTTCCACCTTGAAATGTTGGTAACTGCAAGGTTCTGTCTTGGATTCTTTCCCACTATCTTTCTTGAACATCACATCTCATCCACGATTACACTTCAGAATTACCTTGGGATATTGTTACAAAATATCTGTATTGCCTCCATCTTTGCCACCCCTGTGGTCTATAATAGGACCAAGAATTTGCATTTTAATATAACTCCTTCAAGATTGCAATGCATAAGCTTGGTTTTCTGATTAAAACCTTTGGCACATATCCTGAGATATGTCAAATTTCACTTGCAATTATTTACAATAAACTTGAAGATCTATTTCTCCAGCCCATATCTCTCTTTTAAACTCTAGCTTTATCCATTCATTTGAAAATGATATTTCTTGAGCAATAACAATGGCTGGATACTTTACTATAAATGATAATATAGAGATCAACAAAGCAGTCACAGTTTTTACAGCTGTGGAATTTACAGCCTAACGGATGAATCAGATACTAAGCAAATAATTACACAGTTTGCTTCTACAAAAGCCATTCCATTACCTAAAATGCAGTGTACAATTTTTAGTGTGCTTAAGAATCACTTGGGACTCATTACAAAAGAAGATCCCTAAGATCAACTTCTCTGCTCCACCATGTATTGAACAATATTTTCAAAAAATGACTTAGGAATCATTTTAAGTCATAATATGTAAAACTATGGTCTACATTATAGATGCCTTACCAAGGCATAAAGTAGTGCCACCGTTCTCATTTTCTTAACTTCATCCTCATTATCTATTACTGTTTTATAAATTACCCATATTCAGCATTTTCAGAATTACATGCTGGGCAAATTCTTCAGTACAGAAAAAGAGTATTTCTCAGTCTAGACTCTGTCTTACTTTCATCTTTATCACTCATTTTCTTAACATATACATACTCTTAGAAAAATTCTGCCATTTGCTGTTCCTTAAATATTCTCTCTTTAAAACTTTAGATATTGTTAAAATGAGAATTTTAAGCTATGCTAGAAATATAACACCATCAAAACTTTACATTTTTTACATCTATAGCCTGATCTTCCAGAAATATACCTGAAATATATGATGTATTCAAAATATATTTGATGAATGCATGCAAGTATGAAGGAAATGAATCCATTTGCCAGAAATACATTCTTGTATTTGTGATAGTTTTGTTTGTTTCTTTGTTTTTTTGATGTACAGTTGTCTACTTGTTTTTATTTCCTTATTAGTGTGTATGGGCTTGAAGGGTAGTGACTGTTTATTCATCAACCTTTCATTTCCTTCCTTCCTTTCTTTTCTCTTTCCCTTTCTTCCTGTATTTTTTCCCTTCTTTTCCTTTCTATATTACTTTCCTGTATTTATCAAGGTCCCTTGCTTTGATTAGGCAACATGCTGGACTTATTTGGGAAGACAAGTGAGAAAATAGGAGAAGAAAACAGAAGTGTAGGAATGGAATGAAAATGGGAAAATTTTATAATAAAGTCACTTCTTTTCACATCCCTAAAATTGTCATCAAAATCAGAGATTCCCACTTTCAAAAAAACTATTTTGCAATCACCCTCCTGAGAGCCCCTTTGACATCCTTGTTCCTCAGACTATAAATGATGGGGTTCAGCATGGGTGTCACTGCTGAATAGAAAACAGAGATCACTTTATCTCTTTCATTCATTATTTTGGAGTTCGGTCTCATGTAGGCAAATATTGCTGAGCCATAGAAGAGGACAACAACAGTGAGATGGGAGCCACAGGTAGAGAAAGCCTTGAGCCGTCCCTCCCCAGATTGCATCTGGATCACAGTGGAGATGATATTCCAGTAGGAGACCAGGATCAGGGAGACAGGAGCTAGGAGGATGGCCACACCCATTGCAAAGATGGCCATTTTTGTCCTGTAGGTGTCTGCAGAAGCCAGCTTCAGGAGGGCAGGAGGTTCACAAAAAAAATGGTTAATGATATTGTTCCCTCGGTAGGGCAGACACAACGTGAACGTGGTGTCCACCAGAGACACAAATGCTCCGCTGGCCCAGGATCCTATCGCCAGCTGGGCACATACCCAATGTGTCATGATGGTGGTATAGCGCAGGGGCTTGCAGACAGCTACATACCGGTCATAGGACATCACCGCCAGCAGTGCACACTCGGTACACCCAACCAGAAGTAAAACAGCTATCTGTGTTGAGCATCCAGCAAAGGAAATTGTTTTCCTTTTTACCAGGAAGTGGACTAGCACCTGGGGAACTGTAGTAGTAGAAAAACAAAGATCAGCAAAGGACAAGTTTCTAAGGAAAAAGTACATGGGTGTATGGAGCCTGGAATCTATGTGAATGAGCACAACAATCAGCAGATTCCCCAGCACGGCCAGCAGGTAGATGGTCAGAAAAAGGAAGAAGAGCAGGACTTGTGTGTGTGGATCCTGTGAAAGGCCCAGGAAGACAAATTCAGTCACATGTGTTTGGTTTCCTTCTCCCATGAATATTTAATATTCTTTATAGGTCAGCACCAAGAAAAAAAAAGCACACACATATCGATCAGTTAAAAACTATATGAGTAACAAGTATTTTATCAATCAATATACAAAACTGGGCCATTGACTTCCAACTCTTATCTGCTTCCATATGTTAGAAGAGTTTTCTTTTTGCTTGGTAGTTCTGACAATTGAAATCCATTTCTGATTTTCTCTGCCCTTGAATCTTTCAGTAGAACTAGAGAGCCAGCAATCATCTTGAATATACTATGTGACCAAGCCTTGGCTGGACTACACATAGTTCTGAGAAGATTTTAAGAGCTGCTCACAGTGCATCCTTTCTTGTACATAAATTTGGGAAACAAACATATTCCAGTTGCTTTAAACCAGTTAGATTTTTATGCTGCAAACTGACATTTGTGAAGGCAAATTTTTGTCTTTATATTTACAAAGTAATCCTAAACAAGTGCTCTGAAGCCAGGAAAGGGAAGTTAAAGGAAGATATTGTTGTTTGTAATCCCAGCCCTTAAACAAATTCATCTGTCATTTGTTCTCAATGTGACGAGGACGCTGAGGTATATCAGTAAAAATAGCTGCCTCTTTGCTCATTGTACTCTGTAGTGTCCTTTAAATATGCCCTATTCTGTCCTCAACACTCTTTTCTATTTGCACAAAGCCTTTTGGCAAGAATAATACTAATTATCATGTGTCAGGCACTCTCCTGGGGCTAGTCATTATTGTTTCTTTACCCTTTTAATTTTAAATCTTAATTCCATGAGTTAATTATTATTATCCCCCAAATACAGATGATGAAACAAAGACTCAGAAATTTTCAAACTGGTTCATCTAAGCCTTTGTTACCCTTCTATATCCTGCAATTATGTTCCTTTCTTACTAAAAAAGTGGTTGTAGAGAAGGTTAAGGTTTAGCCCAGTTCTCTCCACTCCTTGAAGGTAAATCCACAGACTTTCTCATTTTTAAGGGTTTTAGAGTTTATCCACTATGGCAGAGCTATTTATCAGTTCAGTTCAGTCACTCAGTAGTGTCTAACTATTTGTGACCCCATGGACTGCAGCACACCAGGCCTCCCTGTTCATCACCAATTCCCAGAGTTAACTCAAACTCATATTTATAGGCACACAAATAACAGGCATATTTGAACATATTTTAAAGCATTTTGAGGTGTCATGCCTAAAGGACAATAGAGAAAATTCAAGGAAAAATATTGAGAAAACTGACAAAGATTATTTGCAGATCTCTAATTGTACATCTTTAAAAATCGCAAAGGGATCCAAAGCAAGCTTAGTAAGATGAGTAAGTGAAAAATAAGTAGAAATTTTAGTAAAAAAAAGAATTTCTCACAGTTGCTAAACTTAACAGTGTGCAGTTAAAAAACATTCAAAGACTTATGTGAAGAAAACCATGAAACATTATATTTGAATAAGTGAAGAGGGAGACTAATTTTATGCATCAGTTCAGTCAGTCACTAAGTTGTGTCCAACTTGCTTGGAACATAATCTTGTAAAGATGTTCATTTCATCCAAATTCATCCATAAATTCATTGAAATTCCAACCAAATTTACAGAAGATTTTTGTAATGGAATTTAATAAACTTATTTTTAATTTCTTCTAGATTCGTAATTTCATAGTAGAAAATGAGGTGTGGAAAAGAAAAATGAGGGAGTAGAGGAAACATACCCAACTAGATATAAAATATATAATAAAATTTTCCTTCCTTACTAATATTGTATATACTGAACTGGCATAAAGCATTTGACCAATAAATATGTTATAGAACATAAACATTTCCTAGTATGTATGAAAATTTTGTATTTGACAAATGTGGCATCTGAAATGTATCACTTCTAAAAGATATAGAACAATTGGAGATTCACTTTAGAATATAACATACATATGTTTATATAAACATATTTATACATACATATAATGTAAGTATCAGTTCAGTTCAGTCGCTCAGTCGTGTCCGACTCTTTGTGACCCCATGAATCACAGCACACCATGCCTCCCTGTCCATCACCAACTCCCGGAGTTCACCCAAACTCATGTGCATCAAGTTGGTGATGCCATCCAGCCATCTCATCCTCTGTTGTCCCCTCCTCTTCCTGCCCCCAATCCCTCCCAGCATCAGGGTCTTTTCCAATGAGTCAACTCTTCGCATGAGTGGCCAAAATATTGTAGTTTCAGCCTCAGCATCAGTCCTTCCAATGAACACCCAGGACTGGTCATATAAGCAATAATTAATCCCAATTGAATTATCTAATTTTTGAAAACACTTTAACTTTCTATGTAATTAGATAATCTGTCTACCTATTTTTTTATTTATCTATCAGTCTATTCAATCTTTGGGTAGTAAAAACTTTCCTAAACAAGCACACACACAAAGAGAAAGAAATCATAAAGAAAAATGCCCACAACACTGGTGATTTAAGAATATCAGAAAGCCACTTTAAACAAAATTTAAAACAAATAAATCTGAGAAAACATTTGCAAACACTTTAACAGAATTTTAAAATTATCCTTAATATATAAAGGACTTACAAAATCAATTACATAACTGTATAACATAAATGCATATATAGGCAAATTGTCAGACTTTGTATGTGATACATCATTTTAATCTTTTAAATCAATTGTGAATGGGTGTGTGTATCTGTGTATACATGTATATTTGTGGTATATGTGTGTTTCCACAGTCATTTCTCCTATAGTGAGAGTCAACTGCTCAAGGGCTGCTGCCATTTGTCAGGAGACAGCATAACTCACTGATTGGCAGTTGGGGCTCTGTAGCTAAACTACAGGGTTTAAATCCTAGTTTTTCTGGTTGATGTGTGACCAATAGCAAATTACTTGGCTTTTCTGTGCCTTGCTTTCCTCATCTGCAAAATGATGAGATTAATAATACATATCTTATAGTGCTTATGTAAACATTAAATAACATACAAAGCATTTAAAGAAATTAGGACAGTAAACAAAACTAGCCCATAATATCATATAATATCCCATTACAGTAATGGGATTGTAATCTAGAAGTAACTGAAAGATTAGGAAAATTAAGGACAAAGCATAGTAACACATGGGTGCTAGGTCTGAGTGAGGAAAATGCTTCTTCTCCCTGTTTTTACACTTTTCCTTCTTTTGCCCTTTGTTCATCCTTTGGAACTGGATCTGTGTTGCTAGCAGAATTCAATGTTAAGGCCAAATATGATAGGGGATGATGGAAGGCTTCTAGGTATATAGAATAAAGGGCAAAGACAAACTTAGTAGTTTGATTTAGTCATGTTTTTCTCTTTTTGAAAGTCTTACTATGGAAATTTCCAAACATATATGAAAGTGAAGAGAATAGTAAATAAAATGTCAAATACCTAATAATAAGATTCAAATGCATTAGTCAGTTTTGATAATTTGATCATCTAATTTATCAGAGTTTGACATAATAAAATATACTTATAGCTATTTAAAAGCTCCTTTATTACTGAAAGTCTAAAAGAGAAATTATTGTCATATAAGTCTAACATCAGAACCTAGCTTTTTCTCAAAATTCAAGCATAAAAAATAAAAATAATCATATTTAAGGATTCTTACAAAGTCTATCATGCTATAGAAGAATAGTTTGTATACATGATTTGTAGATCAATAGAAATTATTCTGTTAATAGTGATTATCCCCAGAAAGTAGAATTCTTGAGGGAGCAAGGCAAGTGACTGAGATCACACTTTTACTTTTTAAGCCTATCTGTATTGTTTGACTTGTACAATGTAGCCTGAATTTTCTAAGTAAAAAAGATTTAAATTATTTAAAATGAAAAACCTGAATGAATTACAATGATAATACAGTACAAGCAATACAAATTGTAACAATGAAAATAATATTAGAATAATGTAAAAACTGAAAGATATATCACTGGATCAGAATAGAAATAGAACCTTCAAAGGCTGTGCAAGAATTGTGTAAATGCTTCTGATAAGTCGGTAAAGCACATATTATTCAGCAAATCATGCTGGAATAATTGACCACAGGCATACCTTTTTTTATTGCACTTCACTTTACTGTGCTTTGCAGATATAGCATTTTTTTTTAATAAATTAAAGATTTGTGGCAATTCTGAGTTGAGCAAGTCAATTTGCACCATTTTTTCCCGAAAGCATTTTTGCACTTAGTGTATCTATATTATGTTTTGGTAATTCTCACAATATTTCAAACCCTCCACCGGCAAAAAGATTATAACTTACTGAAGACTCAGATGATGGTTAGCATTTTTAGCAATAAAGTACTTTAGCAATAAAGTATTTTTAAATTAAGGCATGTACATTGTTTTTTTAGACATAATGTCATTGCACACTTAATAGTCTTTAGTATATTTAGTGTAAATATAACTTTTATTATATGTGCTAGGAAGCCAAAAATCTCACATGACTCACTTTATTGCAATACTCACTTTATTGCAGTGGTCTGCAACTGAACCCATAGTATTTCTGAGGTATGCCTAGAGTTGATAAACAAATGAAATGTGTCCACTTCATTCATTACAAAGAAAACATTCCAGAAGGTTGAAGGATATTTGTCTGTTCATTACACATGGATACACACATAGAAATAACATTAAACATTTAAAAATAAGGTAATTATCCATTGATCTCATGTAGTAGAATACCTTTCTGAGCATTACAACAAAAGTGCAAACTATAAAAAAAAACCAACTTATTTTACTTCAGTTTTAATCTCTACACATTCATTCAAACAGCACAATAGCAAGAAAATACATAACCTGATTTTAAAATGAAAGAACTGAATAGATATTTCTCAAAAGAAGGCATACAAATGGCCAACAGGGATATGAAAAGAGGTTCAATATCACTAATAATCAAGGAAATGTAAATGAAACAATGACAAATAATCTCACACCTATTAGAAGAACTACTATTAAAAAGACAAAAGATAACACATTTTGACAGAATGAGGAGAAAAGGGGCCACTTACGCTGTTGATGGGAAGCGATTTGAAAAACAGTATGGAATTTCCCCTCAAAATTAAAAATAGAACTACCAATTGATCCAGTGGTCCCACTTCTGGTTATATGATCAAAGAAGTCAAATTTGTATCTCAGGGAGACATCTGCACTCCCAAGTTCATTACAGCATTATTCACAATAGCCAAGATTATGGAAAGAGCCTAAGAATCTGTTCATGGGTGATTGGATAAAGAAATTGTGATACAGACCCCACACACATATGCAATGGAATATTATTCAGTCTTAAAGAGGAAGGAAATTTTGCCATCTGTGACAACTTGGATGAGCCTGATGGACATTATGCTAATTGAAATAAACCAGAGACAGAAAGACAAGTACTTTATGATCTAATTTATATGTGGCATCTTAAAAATTGATCTCATAGAAGCAGAGAGTAGAATGGTGGTTACCAGGGACTGGCAAGTAGGGAAAATGGGAAAATGTTGATAAAAGGGTAAAAGTTTCAATCAGGCAGGATGAATAAGTTCTGAAGATCTGACATATAGCACCAGTGACTACAGTTAATAATGTATTATACACTTATTTGCTGAGACTAGATTTTAATTTTTCTCCCCCTGAAAAGTAACTGTGAAGAGACAGATATATTAATTAACTTGATTTTGGTAATCATTTCACAATGTATACATACATCAACACCTCACATTTTGTACCTTAAATATATGCAATTTTTATTTGTCAATTATACCTCAGTAAAGCTGGGGAAAATCTTTTAATGCATTCACAAAACAAAAACTGAAAGTAAACAACAACATGGAAAAATTAACTTTAGCAAATGTAGGAGATCAAGGATTAATATCCTTGATATTAAATTTATAATTAGTATAAAAAGTCTAATAATAATCAGAAAATAAATTATAAATATTATAGGAAAAAGGTAAACACATGAATTGACAATTCATAATTAGTAAATTTCAATCTCAATACAAGAAAAGGCAAATTAAAATTAGATGTCTTTTCTGACCATCACATTGGCATGAATTTTTAAAATTTGTAGTATTCAATGATAATGAAGTTCTTGTTTTTTGGGAAACAAAAATATTAAAACCTGCATGGTGGGTAATTTGTCAACATATAGAAAATGCATTAAAATGAGCAGTATACTTTGATAAAGTAAATTCAGACTTACTATTTTGTCATGAATAAATATAATAATATTTTGTCAAAAAACAATATGGGTAAAATAAATCTGTGAGGATTTTATTACAATATTATAACTATAACACTTTAAAAGAAGAAATAATCTCAAAAAATCAAATATAGAACATCCAAATGATGGGATACTATGCAGCCCCTGAAAAACTGTAAAATTATTTAATATCAAAAGCTTGCAAAATATTTAAGATGAAGTGTGAATTATAAAAATATTTTATATTTTAAATATTCTCATTTAAAAATTTGCCTAGCCAAGGTGTTCATGTGTGTGTCTTTCTGGGTGATGGGATTATAAAAATTTTTTCTTTCCATTTTTATGTGATTTTATATCTTTAATAAAAACAAATTATTTTGTATGCAGAAAATAAGTAATCTTTCACTCAATCCTTTGGTATCCGGTGCCTTCTTACCTCTTCACTCTCATCTCTTGCCTCTTCCTGTCCTCTGACTTTATATTCTGGACCAGTATAAATATTGTTTCTTAAAGCAGCTTTTCATTGAGAAGTCCTGCATTAAACTCTTGATAGTCATTATCCCATTCATTCTTTAGAATGATCTTACTCTTTGGTAATATTATCCAATCATTTTTAATAAATAGTGAGCCTTAAGATAGTTAAGTAACTTTTAATTTTTAACTACCTTAACTTTTTCCTCTAGGGAAAAAAAAAGAGAAGCAGCACAACCTTCCTTCATCATACTATTCCTTGTTGTTATCTGACTTCTATTCCTAAATTCATCAGTTACTCATTACCCATTACTTCTACTTTTTTATCATATCATTGACTGTTCAAATCCTTTCAGTCTCTTTTTTAAATTTTATGATTATATTGAAATCAAAGATACTCTTTTGTCCATTCAATGGCCTTTTTCTCATCCCATATCATTTTCAATGTCTAAGGAATTTGGCATAATTTAACTATAAATATTTCTTAGAAATCTCTCACTTTTGCTATTGTAGGACAAGTTCAGTGTGATAAAGGACAAGATACCAAGATCTGTGTATGTCAGCACACACAAATGAACAGACCCATGTAGCCTTGTGTGGCCATTCAGGGACCTCCACACAACAAGATCCTGCCAGGACAGGAAGTTCAGGTTCCATCCTGGTCTTCCTTCCTCCCAGTGTTCAAACCTAAGTGGTTAAAAGGAAGGAGGAAGCAGTCTCTGAGAGGAGAGCACTGAGAGAGCAATAGGCAGAGGAGAATCTGGCGAATTAGCTTTTGATGCAAAAAGAGAGGCAGTGGGTATCCACAGCCTTGCATCACTCTAGTATCCCTGGTTAATAGCTTAATCCTCCTCCTTGGAGTTGTGGAAAAGGATTCATGAGGCCTTTATTCAGGAGAAGCAGCAAAAGATGAGCAAGTATTCTCTCTAGAAACCAGGTTGAAAAGAGAGAGGAACAGGAGAGTGAAAGGCAAAGCCCAATTCCAAAGAACAGGCTTGAGATGTCAAACTCTCTAAGAAAATCAATGCTCCATAGTTACCCTACCCACTCTCACCTGGATGATGGGTCCTTGAGGCAAACACAAGACAGTGGGATCAGTGATGAAGAGATAAGTTAATGAATGAAGAAAGCCATGGTTTCTGCAGTCTGCTAATCCATGTCCCAATAGTTAACCTCCACTGCAGTTTACAAAATATTCTGAAGGTTTGGACATCACCTGGGCTATATGTCTTACTCTATATCAAGCCAAGGTGTGCCTTTTTGTTAAAATTCCAAACTTCTCTGGAGGATTTTCCTTGAAGAAAGTTTTTAAACCTAATATCCTAAGAGCTATTGTAAACAGGGCATTCCCTGGAGCAACCTGCACTTTTACTGTTTTTATATATTTTAAACTTTCTACAATGACAGATACCCTGGGGCATTTTTTATGATAATTAAAAACAGAAATACCTGAATCTTACTGGATGTGAATTTCTTCACTACTGTTTTTCAGATCAGTCCAAAGAACTCTGAGGTCTCCAAGTTCTGCCAGAATTTTTAAAATCGTTTTCAATAATGATGGTATCACTCATATAAAATACAGCTGACATATGTGTATGCTGCCTTATCTTGATGATACCTCCCAAGTTAAAAGTGCCAGGAGATTTCAGAATCCCTGACTGCAACTCTACTAAGGATGCTTTAATTATTTTCAGCTAACGGGGAAAAAAAACTAGAGGTACAAGATGCAATTTAAGATGACATGACTGTTTAAATAAAAACTTTATTATAACTATTCAAATACAGAAGACTGTTTGAGAACTAAACGTATAATACAGGACTATATAAACAACTCCAAAGAAGAATTCTCAATTTTCCAACCAAACTCCCTCTGTTTTGAGTCCTCTTCATCATACACAGATTTGCTTAAAACCCTAGCGGAGATATTTCATTCCTTTTTTTCATCTCTATTTCCTATCTATTTCTAAGTCTTACATTCTCTTCTACCTCTCCATTGCTACAAGTCTAGAGAAGACCATCATCTTTCTCCTGGGTTACCATAGCAAAGCTCAGTCTTACCAATTGCTTTTCTTGCTTCTATCCTTGTCCACTCCATATATTGCTCAAAGGGACATTTAAAAAGCATATTGGGATGGCTTTCTATTGAACATAAAATCAACCACTATTTTCAGGACTTCCAAGGTTGTACAGAATTGAATTGTGTCACCCTAAAAGATGTCTGAACAATATGAAAAGGCAAAATGATAGGATACTGAAAGAGGAACTCCCCAGGTCAGTAGGTGCCCAATATGCTACTAGAGATCAGTGGAGAAATAATTCCAGAAAGAATGAAGGGATGGAGCCAAAGCAAAAACAATACCCAGCTATGGATGTGACTGGTGATAGAAGCAAGGTCCAATGCTGTAAAGAGCAATATTGCATAGGAACCTGGAATGTCAGGTCCAAGAATCAAGGCAAACTGGAAGTGATTAAACAAGAGCTGGCAGGAGTAAACGTCGACATTCTAGGAATCAGCGAACTAAAATGGACTGGGATGGGTCAATTTAACTCAGGTGACCACCATATTTACGACTGCAGGCAGGAATCCTTTAGAAGAAATGGAGTAGCCATCATGGTCAACAAAAGAGTCTGAAATGCAGTACTTGGATGCAATCTCAAAAATGACAGAATGATCTCTGTTCATTTCCAAGGCAAACCATTCAATATCACAGTAATCCAACTCTATGCCCCAACCAGTAACGCTGAAGAAGCTGAAGTTAAACGGTTCTATGAACACCTACAAGACCTTTTAGAGCTATCATCCAAAACACATGTCCTTTTCATTATAGGGGACTGGAATGCAAAAGTAGGAAGTCAAGAAACACCTGGAGTAATAGGCAGATTTGGCCTTGGAATATGGAATGAAGCAGGGCAAAGACTAATAGAGTTTTGCCAAGAAAATGCACTGGTCATAGCAAACACCCTCTTCCAACAACACAAGAGAAAACTCTACACATGGACATCACCAGATGGTCAACACTGATTGATTATATTCTTTGCAGCCAAAGATGGAGAAGCTCAACAAAAACAAGACCAGGAGCTGACTGTGGCACAGATTATGAACTCCTTATTGCCAAATTCAGACTTAAATTGAAGAAAGTAGGGAAAACCGCTAGACCATTCCGGTATGACCTAAATCAACTCCCTTATGATTATACAGTGGAAGTGAGAAATAGATTTAAGGGCCTAGATCTGATAGACAGAGTGCCTGATGAACTATGGAATGAGGTTTGTGACATTGTACAGGAGACAGGGATCAAGACCATCCCCATGGAAAAGAAATGCAAAAAAGCAAAATGGCTGTCTGGGGAGGCCTTACAAATAGCTGTGAAAAGAAGAGAAGTGAAAAGCAAAGGAGAAAAGGAAAGATAGAAGCATCTGAATGCAGAGTTCCAAAGAATAGCAAGAAGAGATAAGAAAGCCTTCCTCAGCGATCACTGCAAAGAAATAGAGGAAAACAACAGAATAGGAAAGACTAGAGATCTCTTCAAGAAAATTAGAGATACCAAGGGAACATTTCATGCAAAGATGGGCTCGATAAAGGACAGAAATGGTATGGACCTAACAGAAGCAGAAGATATTAAGAAGAGGTGGCAAGAATACACAGAAAAACTGTACAAAAAAGATCTTCAAGACCAAGACAATCACGATGGTGTGATCACTCACCTAGAGCCAGACATCCTGGAATGTGAAGTCAAGTGAGCCTTAGAAAGCATTATTATGAACAAAGCTAGTGGAGGTGATGGAATTCCAGTTGAGCTATTTTAAATCCTGAAAGATGATGCTGTGAAAGTGCTGCACTCAATATGCCAGTAAATTTGGAAAACTATCAGTTTTCATTCCAATCCCAAAGAAAAGCAATGCCAAAGAATGCTCAAACTACTGCACAATTGCACTCATCTCACATGCTGGTAAAGTAATGCTCAAAATTCTCCAAGCCAGGCTTCAGCAATATGTGATCCGTGAACTTCCAGATGTTCAAGCTGATTTTAGAAAAGGTAGAGGAACCAGAGACCAAATTGCCAAAATCCGCTGGATCATGTAAAAAGCAAGAGAGTTCCAGAAAAACATCTATTTCTGCTTTATTGACTATGCCAAAGCCTTTGACTGTGTGGATCACAATAAACTGTGGAAAATTCTGAAAGAGATGGGAATACCAGACCACCTAACCTGCCTCTTGAGAAACCTATATGGAGGTCAGGAAGCAGAAGTTGGAACTGGATATGGACCAACAGACTGGTTCCAAATAGGAAAAGGAGTACGTCAAGGCTGTATATTGTCACCCTGCTTATTTAACTGCTATGCAGAGTACCTCACTGAGCGTGAACTGAACTGAACTGAACTGAAAAGATGTCTACTTGGAATCTCAGAATGTGACTTTTTTTGAACAAATTCTTTGCAGAAGTAATTCTGGGAAATCTCAAGATGAGATCATCCTGAGCTCAGTTCAGTTCGGTTCAGTCGCTCAGTCGTGTCCAACTCTTTGCCCCCTCATGAATTGCAGCATGCCAGGCCTCCCTGTCCATCACAACCCCCGGAGTTCACCCAAACTTATGTGCATCGAGTCAGTGATGCCATCTAGCCATCTCATCCTCTGTCGTCCCCTTTTCCTTCTGCCCCTAATTCCTCTCAGCATCAGAGTCTTTTCCAATGAGTCAACTCTTTGCATGAGGTGGCCAAAGGACTGGAATTTCAGCTTTAGCATCTTACCTTCCAAAGAACACCCAGGGCTGATCTCCTTTAGGATGGACTGGTTGGATCTCCTTGCAGTCCAAGGGACTCTCAAGAGTCTTCTCCAACACCACAATTCAAAACCATCAATTCTCCGGCACTCAGATCCTAAACCCAGTGAAGGATGCCTTTTTAAGAAAAGAGGAAGCCAGAAAATGAAAAAACAAGGCATTTTGAAGACAAAGGCACAGATTGGAGTTATGGTTCCACAAGCCAAGGAAGTCTCTTCCACTAGAGCCTTCTGAGAGAGCATAATCTGCAGATATCTTTGACTTCAGACTTCTGGCTTCCAGAACTATGAATTTCTATTCATAGAACTCTGATCTAAGTCACAGAGTTTGTGGAAATTTGTTATGGCAGCCCTAGGAAGGCTGCCTACCAAAAACCCTCCCGATCTGTCCTCTGCTTATGTCTGTGACCTCGTTCATTGCACTCCCCCTGTCACTCATCAGCCTCCAAACATTCTGATCTGTTTCTGTCCTTATTGCAAAGAAACTCATTCCAATCCAAGACTCTATATTTTCCCCAAACCCTCCTCTCTAAATCTCTTCTTGGTTGGTTCTTTCTTCTCAACCTTCTGGTCACAGCACAAATGTTGATTTCTACAAGATATAAGATCTCTTTTAATGAAATATCACCTTCTCAGAAACGTCTTTCTTGACCACCTGCTTAAAACTGCAACCTACCTTTCCTTGCTTTTATGGGCTTCCCTGGTGGCTCAGAGGTTAAAGAGTCTGCCTGCAATGCAGGAGACCCGGGGTCGATCCCTGGGTCGGGAAGATCTCCTGGAGAAGGAAATGGCACCCCACTCCAGTACTCTTGCCTGGAGAATCCCATGGAGGGAGGAGCCTGGTAGGCTACAGTCCATGGGGTCGCAAAGAGTCAGACACGACTGAGTGACAAACTACTAACTACTACTACTATTTTCTCAAAGCACTTATTACCATCAGACATATTATGTGTTTTACTGTTTATTCACTTTTATCACCCTCTTCTAAAATGTAAATTCAGCAGGGATAGGAATTTTAAACTGTTCGTTCTTATATATTCAACACCTAGAAGAGTTCTCAATAAATATTTAGTTAATAAATCAATTAGATATTCATTGTGTAAATAAGCTCAAACCGTGCTATTGAAAGCAATATTATATGGGTTGATTTAATACAAAAATAACAGTCATACAACCTGTAGCATAATGAAAGGAAATTTATTTCTTTTAAAACTTGGAAAACTATTTGCCCTAGAAAACATGAGTAGTTCCCAGGTTGTGGTGACTTCAGGAGCTTGTTCGTTTCTCACATGCTCTAATTCATCTATCTTCGGCTGCACAGTCATCAATAGTCCGGCATCCAGTCAGAGGAGGGTGCTTTCTTTTAAAAAAGCTGTTTAAGTATCTGTATTTTCTTATCCTGTTTGAGTTTTCTATAACTCAGAGTGACCCATGGCCACTGTTGCAAGAATCACTCCAATTATGTGCTACAGCTTCCCTTTTACTAAATGGAAAGAAAAGAGCAGGTAATTGACTGAGCTTTCAAATGGTCATGAGGCAGCAGCATGTTTAAGTAGTTGCTGTTGTTTATAACTTAGTTTCTCAAATAATCTTTGGAGCAAGATTTTGTTTCCTTATATAGGTGCCTACTGGTTCACATAATCTGAAAACAATATACATCTATGTACATGGTGAATCTAGTATTGCACAGATTTATTCTCCCATGTAGGATCATTCTACACGATGCATTCAATTCAGCAAGGACCTTGCCACATATTATGAACAGCACTAGGTACTCATAAAAGGCCATGGACATGGAAGCTGGAATTGCCAGAAGTCAATGTGGCAAATTTGACTTTCATGAGGGCTTCTCATTATTCCTGGCTCATGCCATCTTTCACCCACAATCGCCTTGCAGATGCCTAAAGAGAAGGTCATGAAATGAGAGCAGAATTCCAAGTGGAAATTGCTCAATAAGAGATAAGTGCTTCCAAAATCTTCTCAGTTTGTGAAAGGATGATCTGGTTATGGTTAGCAGCACTCATCTTCATATGATAAGAATCCCTACATATGGCTCCATAGCAGGTAGGTGAGGGTGAGTCAGGAGGTACATGTAAGTTTGGAAATGGAGGAAAAAGTAATGGAATGAGTTTGCATCATGGAACCTCTGCCAAGAGAAATGGACAACCATGAGAGCAAATGGGCAGCGTTGAGATGGTCCCCAACTATGTTTCATAGCTCACAAGCCCTGAAACAGGCCATGGATGTGAACTGAGATTGTTCACACTTACCAATGACGCATTAAGAAATTTCACTTAATACTTGCAGTTAGATCTTTGCTGTTGTCGTTCAGTTGCTCAGCCATGTCCGACTTTTTGTAACTCCATGGACTACAGTACACCAGTCTTCGCTGTCCTTTACCATCTCCGGGAGTTTGCTCAAACTCCTGATTTTTAGAGTTCAGGGCAGGGGAGAAGAGGACGGTGGATTTTCTTCTAAGGGAGGGGCAGTGTACCAGGCTGGAAGTTGATTAGAAGCTACAGGTCTGTCAGTGATGCTGCTTCTGCTCTTACAGAGGGTTATAGCAGAGTTAGAAAAATCCAAAGGCATCCTTTCATCCTACAGAGCAATCTTCACCTCTAGGATTGCTTCTCATATGTCAGTGATTCTCTTCCACTTTCCGAAAAAGAGGACTGATGGGTGTTGGCAAGTCAAACCTGCAGAAGAGGGGAGAGCATGTCTGAGGGGGAGCAACTGTAGTATATTGGTGTCACAGGTAAAGGACCTGAGAGTTCTGATGTAGGCAGTGTTCCTCTCCCTTCTGGTTCCCTTAACCAGCAACGATGCTTGGAGAGAAACAGTGATGTATCATATTTACTGGAATCTGAGGTCCCACACATTATTGTCTGAGCCAACAGCACCACCATGTGCAGCTGAATTGGCTATAGGAGTATTTTGAGACTGCAGGAAATGAAAGAAATAAAAAACCAAGAGTCCAGTATCAGAGTTTCAGGGTTAAAAAAGTCATTGATATCTTCTCACTAGAACTTTTAGAGTCTAGCATAGGACTCCAAGATCTGTAGAAGACTGTATTTGATGTTAGCATCGGAGGAGACTGAAAACTAGCTGTGAAGTTTAGAATCAAAAGGTAATATCACTGGGTGAATATGGATTTATGCTGCTGCTAAGTTGCTTCAGTCATGTCCGACTCTGTGCCACCCCATAGATGGCAGCCCACCAGGCTCCCCCGTCCCTGGGATTCTCCAGGCAAGAACACTGGAATGGGTCGCCATTTCCTTCTCCAATGCATGAAAGTGAAAAGTGAAAGTGAAGTCGCCCAGTCGTGTCTGACCCTTAGCGACCCCATAGACTGCAGCCTTCCAGGCTCCACCGTCCACGGGATTTTCCAGGCAAGAGTGCTGGAGTGGGGTGCCATTGCCTTGTCTGGAATATGGATTAGTACAGTGTAAATAAAGATCCTATTTAATATTTTTAAGTATTCATGTAATGTATAAATATAATCATAATATAATATTATATTATGCAATATAAGAGCAAAGCTCTATTTTACTTGCCTCATAATAATAATAATAATCCATTATGAGGCCAAGGCTATGGTTTTTCCAGTAGTCATGTATGGATGTGAGAGTTGGACTGTGAAGAAGGCTGAGCACTGAAGAATTGATGGTTTTGAACTGTGGTGTTGGAGAAGACTCTTGAGAGTCCCTTGGACTTCAAGGAGATCCAACCAGTCCATTCTGAAGGACATCAGCCCTGGGATTTCTTTGGAAGGAATGATGCTAAAGCTGAAACTCCAGTACTTTGGCCACCTCATGAGAAGAGTTGACTCATTGGAAAAAACTCTGATGCTGGGAGGGATTGAGGGCAGGAGGAGAAGGGGACGACCGAGGATGAGATGGCTGGATGGCATCACTGACTCGATGGACGTGAGTCTGAGTGAACTCCGGGAGATGGTGATGAACAGGGAGGCCTGGTGTGCTGCAATTCATGGGGTCGCAAAGAGTCAGACACCACTGAGCGACTGAACTGAACTGAACTGAATCTATAAACACAAAGAATAATCTAGTTCAAGATGCAGTAGACAAACTTGGAACATTCTAGATGTACAAGGGCACCTGTATGTGCCTTACTGATGTATCAGCCTAGAGACACTCACAGAGAAAGCTGTTACAGATATTGAATCACTTTAACATGTCTTCATCCCCATGATGGCATGTCAATACAGAGATCATTAGCTCTAAGGGACTCTATCTTCCAAATACTTTTCTAAATGCCTGCTTAACATCTTTGTTCCTTAGGCTATAAATGAATGGGTTCATCATAGATGTTATGACTGAATAGAACACTGAGATCACCTTATCCCCCTCATTCATTTTCTTGGAATTTGGACGCATATAGGTAAATATTGCTGATCCATAGAAGAAGACAACAACAATGAGATGAGAACCACACGTAGAAAAGACCTTGAGTCTCCTCTCCCCTGCCCATATCTGAATCACAGTGGAGATAATATTCCAGTAAGATAAAAGGATAAGGGAGAGAGGGCCGAGGAGAATTATCACACCCATGGCAAAGATGGCCATCTCAGCTTTGTAGGTTTCTTCTGAAGCCAACTTCAAGAGTGCAGGAGGTTCACAAAAATAATGATTAATTATGTTCTGGCCATGGTATGAGAGATATAAAGTAAACGTTGTATTTACTAGAGACACAAGTGCTCCACTAGTCCAAGATCCTATGGACAGCTGAACACAAATCCTCTGGGTCATGAGGGTGGAGTAGTGAAGGGGCTTGCAGACAGCCACATAGCGGTCATAGGACATCACTGCTAGCAAGGAGCTTTCTGTACCCCCTGCTACTAGGGAAAAAATCATCTGAATTGAGCACCCAGACTTGGAAATGGTCTTTCTTGTTACCAGCAAATGGAATAGCATCTGGGGGACAATTGTTGTAGAGAAAAGGAGATCACTAAAAGACAGATTTTTAAGGAAGAAATACATTGGTGTATGCAGTCGAGAGTCAATATGAATTAACAGTGTGATGAGCAGATTCCCAGATACAGTCAGCAGGTAGATGATGAGAAATATCACAAACAGCACAATCTGGGTCTGCTGATCTGAAGAAAGGCCCAGCAAGATGAATTCAGTCAGATAGGTTTGGTTTTTTGTGCCCATGGATGTTTATTCCTGTCTACACAATAAGCATCAATAGAGCTATAAAAATCTGAATACATTTGAGCATCAGATCCTGAAAGTAAAGATCTCACTGGAATAAAAAATGTACATGATTTTTAAAAATTCTTATAAATATTTGACATGAATTTCTAAAAACTTCCACCACCATATTTCTACTGAAGCTGTCTAAAAAGAACACTAACATATTATGGGGATGTGAAAAATTATAAAGTTTTCTGCATTTAGTAGAGAACCCAAGTTTTTGTTTTTTGTAGTTTATTTTTTAGTCAGTAGACATTCACTTTTATTTCATCAAGAAGCAGAACAAATAATTAATTTTTCCTTTGTGATTCCAAGAGATGCCTTATCATCCTTCCAAGTAGAAAGTAAATTTCATGAGATTATTTTATATGATTTTATAATCCACAGTCCTGATTATGTCCTAAATTCTTCACTGGATCAGAGAATCAAGGTTTAATCGAAGTGCTCAAGAGTAAGGCATGATCAGACTTCTGCATGAGAGAGGCAGGACAGTGGAGACCAGTCCAGACTTAGGCAGCACGACACACTTGGGAAATAGGGAGGGCCTTTTGTGGTAGCTCAGTGTAGCCACAACAGCTGCCTGCAGAGTTGCAGTGTCTTATCTGGCATAACCATGTTCAAGCTCTTTCATGCTGCAGATGTATCAGAAGTCAAATCAGTTGGAGAGATGTATTACGCACTGGTTCAATGCTCTGCAGACAGGCAGGAAACACTAGTCAAAGTCTATAGCTTTACCTCAGGAACAAGCAAGGAATAACCTGCTGAATCCAAGCTCCTGGGGAAAGAGTTTAGAAAGACTTAGGGAAGGTAGCAGGGTCATGGACAAATGTCTAGGAATCAGGGCTGGAGTCTGATATTCCAGGGAAAGGCTGAAGTACTAGTACTAGCCCTTTACAATGAAGGAGATGTCAGAGCAGAAAGTCAGCTACCTGGCAGGGACTTCTTAGGATGGGGCGGGGGGTTGGGCGGGGTAGGGGCGGGTGGAGTTGAAGACTGCTAGCATACAAGGGTTTGTTTTCAAAGATAAAACCACACATCTAACTGGCAATATAGGACAAATGTGGCCTGATCAGTTGTGACTGGACCACCTGCTCATGAACTGCTAAGTAGGACTCAAAGACCACATGGTTACAGTGAGGTTTCTATTCATAAATATCCAGATGGAAATGCAATGGATCCAGCCTGAACCAACTGCATAATATATTGGCCTTGAGGGACCAGGAAGGCAGAGTCAGGAAATAATTTGAGGAATTGGTAAAACAAAATGAGGACTATCTTTTCCACTGATACAATGTAAAGGGAATACACAAGAAAATCACTGATAAACTGCCACCTCAGTAGCCAAAATAATCCAGTACTGATTTCATTTCCCAATGATTTCTGATAAGCACATTTTTTTCACTGCTTCATCATTGTAAGTTTACTTGTAACAAACTGCGCATATTTCATGTGTACAATTTGATGAGTTTTGATATATGTATATAATTACATGTTTTTTTAAAGTTGTCATTAATTTATACATAATTATTTGTTTACAAGCCTGTCTCCCAGGCTAGGTTTTATGTTTCTTCAATGTAAAAATTCTATCTCAATCCATATAACTGCATCACCCAGTATATAGTAAATTTTTAGGAAATGTTCACTAACTGAATTAGTATATGAATGACTGAATACATGCAGAAACGAATAAATTCCTCTCATACTCACAGGCACTGTCACAAACCTGCACTCAAACACTCCTAAGCTAATAATCCTTTTAAAAGCACAGTATGACATTTGGAAGACACAGGTGATGCAGGTCCCGTTTCATGTTACCTTGGGGATGGGGAGATTCTGTGACCAGGAAGAGGGAGTAACACTAGGTGTGACCTCCTGGAACACTGGTATAAGAGGGAGGCGTCAGTGGTAGTTGTTCTTCTTCCAGTAGAAATAGGAACAGACCCTCAGTATACATCCTGTTCTCTTTTTCATTCTTACCCATGAGAGCAGATGTGCAATGTGGCAGCAGCCTGAATCCCAGGTACTGGAGCAGGAAGTGTCCACACACCTCACACTAGCACTCCTGTGCTTGGACTCTTCCCACCTCCCAGATAATGCCTAGTACGTTACAAGAAGCTCTGTCTTGTGTCCTAGGTATTTTCCTATGAGTTCAGTGGGAATCACCCAGAGAGTGTGGAAAAAGTGAAACAGGAAGAGAACACCTGTGTAGCAGGGACGAAAGGTAAGAACACAGAAAGATTCTTATAGTTGAAAAGGGGTAGCGAGTTTGAGAGATAATGGATCTTTTGATTTCTTGTGCCTTTTAGCACACCAACTGACCACCTCGGTAAGTGCCCAGTAGCAAGATTTCTAAGAGTGAGGATTCATGAGAAGAGAGATAAAGAGAAATCTCTTCTCCTAAATAGACTGTGAATTGTAAAATTAAAGACACAGCCCTTCTCCCAGGATAAACTTTGGTTCTGCAGAGACTTGATGCCTTCAGCATGTTCCTCCTTACCTGGAGACCAAGGATGAGTTTGTTCTAGAGATGGGGAACTGTAGGTAAGTGGACATGCCAGTGAGTCCAGCAGAGTGAGATCCAGAGATCCAAGCTGCACATCCAGAGTTTGCTTTTGGATGACAGTGATTCTCAGACCTCTTTCCTAACAGCTGGGTATGAAACGGACTTTTCTGTGAATTCTATTTCAATCTCTGACTGTTTTCTTGGGTGAATTTTACACTACTTTTTAAGCACCAACACTGAATTGAGTCTTTCTCTGAGAGGATCATAAAAGATGAGGTCCTGAGAGATGATGCCAGCAGGAGGTCCCCAGGGTATCGCTGAGCATAGCTCCTTCTATTATCTCTACACAATGAGATACCATGGGATCTTTTGTAGATGTTTCTTTCTTCTGTTTATAATCATAGAGTTCTGTGAATATCCTCTAATTCCTAGACTTTTCCTAATCAAAGAAAAAATTCTATAGGCTCTGATGAGAAAGAATCATGTCTCTCTTCTTGGAAGCAGAAGCAATATGTAAAATATATGCTGACAGGCATTTGTCCATCCTTTAATTTAAATCCTTAGAAAAGTGGAAATATGCATCCTTTCCCATATTTCTCACTCTAACAGCTTTTAAAATTATTGTTAATCTGAGGATATTATGGCTACCTTTTACAAAAGCTTAACTCATCTTAGAAAATAACAGGTTTGAGATACTTTGTGTAAAAATCAAATGTTTGAACTATATGCTAAAGA
Source organism: Oryx dammah (assembly GCF_014754425.2). Lineage (NCBI taxonomy): Eukaryota > Metazoa > Chordata > Mammalia > Artiodactyla > Bovidae > Oryx > Oryx dammah. The sequence continues at coordinate 45,096,448 of NW_024070201.1, read as the reverse complement.
CAGATCCATATTTTTCTGAAACATGCTAGTTTTAAACTAGTTAATGCTTTATTTACTCATCGATATTTAGTTCTTTTTAATAAAGAAAAATACTGTAGTCATTTATTATCTTTGCTACTAAATTTTCCCATCTGTCTTTCTTTCCCTTTTATTCTGGCAATAGGAAAATTATTTATTTATTGCTCAGATGTAATTTTTAAAATTTATTAGTCGTTATATTTCTCATTGTAATTTTTCTGTTGAATCCAAACTGCATTCTTTATGTTACAGATATGTGATTAATTTTTTCTTATCTTTCTTTCTTGTTAATTTTTACCTCTTTTTTCAATCAAATCATTATGTAGTCTGGTTTATGAAATCTCCTTGTGATTTCGTATATCCTTACAACTATCCAGAGAAATGGGACTAATTTACTCTCGAATTATCTCCACTACATCTTTGTTGCTTTTTCTTTATTCAAATCTGTTTGTCATGTTATATTTTCAGTTTGTGAGTATATTGTAAAGAAAATTTTATCTTTCTTTTTTAAGTTCATTTTTTAATTGAGGAATAATTAAAATAATTATTTTAATAAATAATATTGTGTTAGTTTCAAGTATACAGCAGAGTGATTTTTTTTTTTGCAGAATATATTCCTTTATAGGCTATTATAAGATATTTGGTATAATTCTCTGTGCTATACAGTAAATACTTGTTGCTTACCTATTTTATGTATAGTAGCTTATATCTGTTAATCCTATACTCCTAATTTGTCCTCCCTACCTCATTTTCCTGTTTGGTAACTGTAATTTGTTGTCTATGTCTATGAGTCTGTTTCTGTTTTCCACAAAGATTCATCCAGATTATTTTTTAGATTTCTCATATAACTGATGTCATACAATATTTATCTTTCTCTGTCTGAAATATTAATCAGCCATAAAAATATTGCCATTTGCATCAACATGGATGGCACTAGAAAATATAATGCTTAGTAAGATAAGTTACACATATATATAATACAATTTGAAAATATTTCAGCCATTGTGTGATAGGTTTCCCTTTTATTTTTCTGATGGTTTCCTTTGCTGTGGAGAGGATTTTTAGTTTGATGTTGCCCTACTTGTTTATTTTGCTTTTGTTGTCTATGTCTTTGGTCTGAGATCCGAAAGATAATTGCCAAGACCAGTGTTAAGGAATTTGGCCTTATGTTTTCTTCTAGGAATGGGAACATATTTAATCAATTTCAACTTTATAATTGTTGGAGTAGAAAATTAGCTATTGGAATATCTTATCCTTAGGGCTAATGGGTGAAGAAAAGTCTTATGATGGCAATTATAGAAACAATCAAAGTCCAGGGACTTTTGATCAGGAATTATTTCTCACACAAGTTATTTATATTTTATCTGGGAGTAAAAACTCTTGTTGTGTAAATCTTGGGGTACACACATACACACACTCATGGGCGCACATATCTGATTGTGTACTTACTGATCGATTTATTTCTTCTTTTGATATGTTTCTCCTGTTTGCTATTTTTTGATAATATATCAAAAACATATTTTGATATGTTTCTCCTGTTCCTGGAGAAGGGAATGGCTACCCACTCCAGTATTCTGGCCTGGAGAATTCCATGGACTGTATAGTCCATGGGGTCGCAAAGAGTCGGACATGACTGAGCGACTTTCACTTTCTTTCCTGTTAGCTATGTGCTGTGTGCTGTGCTTAGTCACTCAGTCGTGTCCAACTCTTTGTGACCCCATGGACTACAGCCAGCCAGGTTCCTCTGTCCAAGGGGATTCTCCAGGCAAGGATACTGGAGTGGATTGCCATGCTCTCTTCCAGGGGATCTTCCCAACCCAGGGATCGAACCCAGGTTTCCCGCATTGCAGGTGGATTCTTTACCGTCTGAGCCACCAGGGAAGCCAAAGACTACTGGAGTGGGTAGCCTATTCCTTCTCCAGAGGAACTTCCCCACCCAGGAATCCACCTGTAATGCAAGTGGATTCTTTACCAGCTCAGCTACCAGGGAAGCCCTCTGTTAGCTATAGACCTTCAAAATATGTCACAATTCTATAGCGATGTGTATAGACTTTTTTCATTCACAGTTATTTCATTGATGCCACTTTGTTTTTACTTTTGTACAATCAACAATATTACATTTTTACAATGATGTCAAAGGGTAATTGAACAATACAGCTCACTGACTATTTCTCTGTTAAAGGCAGCTGAAAATTAGAGTAATATTCACTCAGTTAGCACTGAATAAAGATAATTTGTCCAGCAGAAACAAAAGAGAGACCATTTCTAATTAGAACATTTAATAGTTGTATAATATGGAAAACCATCAACTCTTTCTATGAATCAGTCATTTTATCTGTGAAATGGGGATAGTATTTTTCCTGCTTTAATCTTTATACTTCTAAAGGCTAAAAGTGACTAATATTTATATATCCAATAATAACTTTTAAAAAGCAGACTGTACAGAAGCTGTAGTGAGGAATAGAGAAATACATATATAAAGGAGAAGATTTTGGTAAACCTCTCCCAATTCAAGACAGAGCAAATGGACAAAAAGTAGCAAAAATAAAAAAGCTGAAGATATAGTCAGTTAAAAAGTACAAATATGTATCAAACTGCAAACTATCATAATAAAAATTATATCTCTTTCCAGTGTACATGGAACATTCACAAATATTGTTACAAACATAATCTCAATAAATTTCAAAGAAATAGTTACTATGTAAGCAGCACATATATATCATTAGCTGTAGGGAATGGGAGTGAGAAGTTTGGAGAGGGCAAAAACACCAGCTAGACTTCTTGGGATAGATATTGCTTCACAGGCTGATTTTTTAATCAGGCAAATATTTTATATAATTTAAAATAAAATAAAAAATTTAAAATAAATTCATAAAAATTGAAAGAAAAATGTAATAAACAAACCTAGCTATGTATCCAGATTGTGATGTGTGTGTGGTGAGACAAAATAGCTGAAGGCTGTGTTGTTGCCATCAGGACCTGGAACATTTGGTGAGAGGCAAAAAGATGAGACTAGGGAAGAGAAGCCAAGGCGTCAGGGGTATTGCTAATGCTAGATGGTGAATATGTAAGAATGTTATATGTATGTATATAGAACTAGTTTATTCATATATAGACATGCTGTGCTGTGCTTAGTTGCTTAGTCATGTCTGACTCTGTGACCCGTGGACTTTAGCCTGTCAGACTCCTCTGTCCACGGGGATTCTCCAGGCAAGAATACTGGAGTGGGTTGCCATGCTCCTCCAGGGAACCCAGGTCTCCCACACTGCAGGCAGATTCTTTAATGTCTGAGCCACCAGAGAAATCCAAGAATACTGGAGTGGGTAACCTATCCCTGCTCCAGGGAATCTTCCCAACCCAGGGTCTCCTGCCTTACAGGAGGATTCTTTACCAGTGGAGTTACCAGGAAAGCCCTTATACATATATACGTATGTATATATTACTTGTGGATACATTATGCATTAAAATAAGGGTATATTATCTAGCTCCTGATATTACGAAGACCAGTTAGTAATCTGCTATAGTAAAAGTCCAGGGGAGAGATAATGGTAATTGGGACCAGAGTGGAATATTTGAGTGTTGAAAACTGGGATGCTTTTAGGGAAAGAAAAATACCACAGAACTTGCTGATAGATTGGATCTTTACTAAATCTTGTCCAGAGGAAATATTAGTCCCTTTTTTTTTTTTTTTTTTCGTGGAAAGGTATCTTTTTTAAAATTTGTTTCCTTATGTAATTAACTTCAAGCATTATAGACTAGCTAAAAGTTTCCAGGCAAGGTAGATGGAGCAGAGGAGTTCATTTTAAATTCAGAATTTAAGAAATCTTCAAAGGGTCTGAGGCAGAAAGGAGTTAATAAAGGAAAAACAAGGTCACTGGGCAAAGTGTAAGCGGTGATGATGCAGATATTGGTAAGACTGCTTCCATTTCAGATGTTGATTTTGACCATTAATTCCTATTCAGGAGTACCAATCAGGGCTGAGGCTTTAAAGGAGTCTGTTCCCAGCAGGGAGCTCTTGAATTTAGATGCTCATTACCAAGCGTGCTGGCTGCTTTCCCACATGACCTTTAAGGCATCGATAATTTATAATGTGATTTATTTGTGAATAATGTGAAAAGAAAGTACTTGGTTGTCTTAATACAACATGAGTAGCTTGAGGAGTTGATGCAGAAACCAAGGGATAGGTAACTGATAAGAATTTTTTTTTCCATTGTCTAGGACTCTGATATAAGCCTGGGAAGTTCTGCCCACAGTAATGTATCTAGTATTATATGACTACAAATGCTCACTAATAAGAAGGAAAGAACTGAGAAATTCTGTCAATAGCAACAAGTAAAATTCAACATTTGTATCTTCATTTTCCTCTCTAATTTTTACTTCTGCTTTAAATTGAGCTGTCCAAAAAATCTGGCTAACCTTCTCTGTGATTGGGTGTAGGACTGTCACAGGGTAAGAAAAGAAAATACTGAAATGAAATGTAAGGTCACTCTGTCAGAACAGAAAAAGAATTTCAAACATATCCTGGGATGTTGATCAGAGAAATGAACGCTTCTTAACTATCAAAGTGCAGAGCTGATGGAGACAGAATTGTGTCTCTAAGACCAAATGAGGACTTAGTTCTAATGTGGCAGATTTTCAGAATTTTCATAATGTAGAAGAACCACATAAAACCTCCAATTAAAATAAATAAATTTATATTTTAAAAAAAACAAAAGTGGATATGAAGTGCCATCTAAGAGTTATAGGGCTTCAATATGACAGTGGCAGCCACCATCCTGGATAAGAGAAAACCTCCCTAATACTCTCCTGAAGGCCCCCGTTACCTCCTTGTTTCTCAGACTATAGATGAGAGGGTTCAGTGCTGGAGTAATGACGATATAAAATACAGAGAGGATGTTGTCCTGTTGGGGACTGTGGTGGGAGCTGGGCTGGATATACATAAACATGGCAGCTCCATAGTACATTCCCACCACAGTCAGATGAGAAGAACACGTGAAGAGGGCTTTCTGCCTTCCCTCTCCTGAGGACATGTGGAGGACAGCAACTAGGACAAACGTATAGAAGGCAAGGACAGCAGCGAGGGAAGGCATGAGAAAGACGGACCCTGACGCATACACCATGAACTCATATCTGGAGGTATCTGCACAGGCCAATTTCAGCAAGGGTGGAATCTCACAGAGGAGGTGTCTAATTTCCCGGGTCATGCAGAAAGGAAAATGCATGGTATATGAAGTGTGTATCACAGAATTCAGGAATGCCAGGGTCCAAGGGGTGGCCACCATGAGCCAGCAGATCTTGGGCCTCATGAGGACCGTGTAGTTCAGAGGATGACAAATGGCCACATACCTGTCATAGGCCATGAAGGCCAGTAAGAGGCCCTCTGCACCACCCAGGGTCAGTACTAGGAACATCTGAAGGGCACAGCCCTCAAAGGAGATGGTATTCTCTCCACGCAGATAATCCACAAGTGTTTTAGGAATAACTACAGATGTAAGCATCAAATCCATGAGAGAAAGCTGGCTGAGCAGGAGATACATGGGCACATGGAGCCGGGTGTCCATTGTGATGACCAGGAACAGCAGACCATTGCTGGCGAGGGCTAGTGTGTACAAGACTGAGATTGTAGTGCAGAGCAGTCCAGGAGACCCACTGTCAGTCAGAATCCCCTCCAAGATGAAACCACTTTCCAAGGTGGAGTTATAGAGCTCCATTCTGTGGTGTGTTTTTTTTTTCGTTATCTGAAATTATGAAAAATCAGATAAGGTAGTTCTGATGTGGTCACTGGGGACTCCTTGCCTTTACAATGTTACAGCCCTTGATCGAAAGAAATTAGTTGCTCAGTTTATCATGCCATGCTTTAGTCTTTCATTCATAAATTAAATCACCAAGTATTTACTGATAACATATTGTTAAAATAGCACATTTCTTTCCCACTTCTGATGTTTCCTTCAATATTAGGCAAGTCCCATTTTTGCAGTAATTCTGCATTTGCTCTGCTTCACCATCCCACTTCCTTCTCTTGAGAAACAGGAGCAACTTAACCAATGGGAAACATTAAAGGGAAAATCTAGGCATATAGACATATGGAGTGCACTAAGTCGCTTCAGTTGTGTCCAACTCTGCGACCCCACGGACTGTGGCCCACCAGGCTCCTCTGTCCAAGGGACTTTTTAAGTAAGAATACTGGAGTGGGTTGCTGTGCCCTCCTCCAGGGGATCTTCCCGACCCAGTGATCGAACCCACGTCTCTTTATGTCTCCTGCACTGGCAGGTAGATTTTTTACCACTAACGCCACCTGGGAAGCCCAGACATATGGTATCCAGCTTCTTTTTACTTCCTTTCTTTTCAGGAGATGCATCTTTGAGAGGACCTAACATATATCTCCCTCTCTCCCACCCAGGTTGTGAAACAATTGAGACAGGAGATATTTATGCAGCCAAAACATCACCCTATTTTTCATAAATCAGAATTACGGGATGTAATTTCTGTGTTAGTGGATAATGGACTTCCTAAACCAATCTCAAAATGAACATAATTACCTTTGCAGTCACAAGCAAAGCAGAACCAGGTCAGTACTTCCCACTGAAGAAGGACTGGTGGAATAGGAGAACAAGAGATACATTGTATCTTCTAAGAAAAAGAGAGAATGTTATTCCGGTTCATTCTCCAATTAGATTAACTTCCTCCCTGAAATTTGAGAAGAAAGGAGAGAGTGGAGACTAAGGATTAACGTTCAGTTCAGCTCAGTCGTGTCCGACTCTTTGCGACCCTGTGAATCGCAGCACGCCAGGCCTCCCCGTCCATCACCAACCCCCTGAGTCTACCCAAACCCATGTTGCTGCTGCTGTCAGTCGTGTGCGACCCCACAGACGGCAGCCCACCAGGCTCCCCCGTCCCTGGGAGTCTCCAGGCAAGAACACTGGAGTGGGGTGCCATTTCCTCCTCCAAGGCATGGAAGTGAAAAGTGAAAGTGAAGTCATTCAGTCGTGTCTGATCCTCAGCGACCCCATGGACCCATGTTACCTTGATGTAAAAGAAAATTTTGGAAGAGAGAAAGAACTATTCTCTCTTGTGCCTATTATGTGACAGGCACTGTGTTAGCTCCCATTCATACAGGGAAGTACGTAGTATATAAAATACCAGACTACATTCAGTTACACTCATGAGGAGCATTGAAAGGTAGGTGGAGAATTCCCTGGCTGTCCAGTGGTTGGGACTCCCCGCTCTCACGGCTCAGAGCCTGGGTTCAATCGTTGGTCAGGGAACTAAGTTCCCACAAGCATGACATAGCCAATAAATAAATAAAATAGATGTAACTATGAATTGTGAAAAGCATCCTAAAGGAAAAAAAAAGTGAACAGTGGTTCTCATGTAGATTTGTAGTTAAAGAAAGCCTTCTGAGTCTGTGAATTTTAAGCTCAATTTTGAAAGACAAATGTAAATTACCCAATCAAGGAAGAATGAAGAGCTACCTGAACAATGGATATATAATATGTAGAATATTTTAAATAGGAAAGAGCTTGTAATTTCTAAGAAGCTGAAGGAAGACTGGTGAGGACGGTTCTGAATGAGAGACACTTGGAGAGATAAACATGTTCCAAGTTATGTTTGGCCTTTCAGGGAATATGGACTACTGTTGTTGTTATTTGTTAACCAAGTCATGTCTGTCTCTTTTGCAACCCCATGGACTGTAGCCTGCCAGGCTCCTCTGTCCATGGGATTTCCTAGGCAAGAATACTGAGGTGGGTTGCTATTTCCTTCTCCAGGAGATCTTTCTGACCCAGGGATCGAACCCACCTCTCCTGCATTGCAGGCCAGTTCTTTACCACTGAGTCTCCACGGAATCCCATATAGACTATAATTGAGAGCTGTTTTGTTTTTTTAAAAAAAAACATTTTATTTTGTATTGGGCTATAGCCAATTAACAAAGTTGTGATAGTTTCAGGTAAACAATGAAGGGATTCAGCCATACATAAACATATTTACATGCCTGTCCCAAACTCCCTAACTATCCTTTCCCCTCATCCTTCCCCTGGCAACCATAGCTCATTCTCTAAGTCTGTGAGTCTATTTCTGTTTTGTAAATTCATTTGTATCATTTCTTTTTAGATTCCACATATAAGGGGTGTCTTTAATCTGTATACACGAGTGATTCATACTTTTAAAAGATAACTCTGATAGTCCCATGGAGGAGTACAAGTAGAAGATGGGCAAGAAGAGACCCAGGGAGATATGTGCAGGGGTGATTGTGGTCCTCTAGGTAAGATGGACCAGGGAAATGGCACAGACATGATAGAGTCAAGATTCATGTTGGAAGTAGAATCAACAGCAATTGGTGACTGATATGATTCTTGAGATGGAATTCAGTCACGAGGGGCTAATTTGGTAGGTGATAAATAGAAGAACTGAGTATGTTTAAGGGACTAGAAACTTTCATGAGAATGGAGAATCTATTTTTCTCAGAGTGAGTAAGTGAATAGAATGGATAGGACTTTATGTGAAAGCTTGGAATTCAAGGACTGTTTTCTCTTGCAAAGTGCATAGTTTGCTGATTCTTCATCAGCAAAATCAGTGTCCTTCTTACTACCACCAATTTAGCACTCACTCTCTTTTTGTTGATATTTTGTGATAATGATTTATACCTAATACTTTGACTTGTCTAAGACATTGTGAATAAAACACAAGGCAAGGTCAAACTCCTTGGCTTGAGTTATATCTTTCTTACTGATCACATGATCTATTTTAACATGTAGCTGTCACATTTTTCTCACTTGTAAAGTAGGAGTGATCTTAGCTCTATGCAACTGTTTCAGTGGTCTCATGATTTTTTAATTTTCATAACTATTTTACATGTCATATTTTAACTTATATTTTTATGGCTATAGTCACAGAGTTCAGTTCAGTTCAGTCGCTCAGTCGTGTCCGACTCTTTGCAACCCCATGGACTGCAGTACACCAGGCCTCCCTGTCTATCACCAACTCCCAGAGTTTACCCAAACTCATGTCCATTGAGTCGCTGATGCCATCCAACCATCTCATCTTCTGTTGTCCCCTTCTCCTCCTGCCCCCAATCCCTACCAGCATCAGGGTCTTTTCAAATGAGTCAGCTCTTCGCATGAGATGGCCAAAGTATTGGAGTTTCAGCTTCAACATCAGTCCTTCCAATGAACACCCAGGACTGATCTCCTTTAGGATGGACTGGTTGGATTTCCTTGCAGTCCAAGGGACTCTCAAGAGTCTTCTCCAACACCACAGTTCAGAAGCATCAATCCTTCGGCTCTCAACTTTCTTTATAGTCCAGCTCTCAAATCCATACATGACTGCTGGAAAAACCATAGCCTTGACTAGACGGACCTTTGTCAGCAAAGTAATGTCTCTGCTTTTTAATATGGTATTTAGGTTGGTCATAACTTTCCTTCCAAGGAGTAAGCATCTTTGAATTTCATGGCTGCAATCACCATCTGCAGTGATATTGGAGCCCCCAAAAATAAAGTCATCCACTCTTTCTACTGTTTTGCCATCTATTTGCCATGAAGTGATGGGACCGGATGCCATGATCTTAGTTTTCTGAATGTTGATAGATTCTCAATAAATGTAAAGTATGAGCAGTATACAGAAACCAGTTTACAGAGATTTTTGTTCAATTACCCTCTTTTTTTTTAATTGGTGGTAAAAAAAAGCAAACAACATGTGATCTACTCTTTTAAAGTTTTAAGTGTACAGTACGGTCAATTATAAGCACAATGTTGTACAGTAGATCTCCTGAACTTTTCCATTTTGCATGACTGAAACTTTAGCCTCACTGAACAGCAGCTCTCCATTTCCACATCCCAGCAGCCCCTGGAAGTCACCATTCTTTCTGCTATTTTAGACGACATAAGAGGAATCATGTAGTATTCAGACTTCTGTGGTTGACTTCACTTAACACAGTGTATTCCAATTTCTTACATGTTGTAGCACAGGACCAGATTTCCTTCTCTTTATAGTTGAATAAAATTCCATTATATTTATATCACATTTTCTTTAACCATTCATCTATCAGTGGACATTTAAATTGTTCCCCTCTTTTGGGTATAAACATACTGTATCGATTGCCCTCAAAATCAGTTCATCATCTGGCCAGCTGGCCTCCCCTGCCTCATTTCTGCCTGTGGTTCCTAGCCTCTCTGCCCTCCCCCATTCCTGTCTGGACCCCAGGTCCCTCCATGTTGATCCAGCTGAAATTCTCCAGGAAATTGTGTTTCCTCTCGCCTCTAGGCTTTTGCACTTGCAGCTCCTTCTTCCTAGAAAGCGCCATTTCTTTCCCCTTTCCCATTCCACATGCTCTAATTCTTTTTCTCAGGTAAAACTTCCTGGTACTTCAGAATATTTCTGTTACTACCTCCCAGAAATTTGCCTTACTTCTCTCAGAGTAAGTAACTTAACTGACTATTGCAGTCAAATATTTTAATGCTAATCTTTAAATGTAAGGATTATGTCTTATTCACAGTATTTGTTCAGTATATGGCACAGCTCCTTAATTAGAGAATATCCTTAATGATTATTTGTTGAATAAATGAGACCAACATTAATGACATGTCCAAGACCTAGGGAACAAATAACATTTCCTAACCATCCACATTTCCTAGCTAGGGTCCTGTTCCCATTTCCTGATCATTCATTTACAGAAACCTCATAATAGCCCCGAAACAGGGATAAAATCCTTACCTCTGATAGACAGGAGATACCGCTGGTAGATTTCACTGTTGGCTGTGTATCTTGTTTGGAGGGTGAAGAAGTGTAAATAGAAATTGGTGAGTAAATAAAGTGGATTTTGTACCAGTTCATGAAGGGGACCAGCTGTGAGGAGGTATGTGGGATCAGTGGGTCAGGGCGTTCCCATCCATCTGGCTTTGCAATGCCTCTCTGGGATGGGCCACCTGGTCTTTGAATGACCTACACTTCAGAGAGAAGGATCTCATAGGAACCTGAAACAGCCTGTCCCCTCTCTTACGTGAAAGGTTAAGACAAGCTGTGTCTCTGGCCCAGTCACCTTGTGAAGGAATTTTCCTAGCCATAAAGCAATTGTCTAACTAAGGTGAATGCTTAACTTTTAAAAACAGTTTTACTCCTACTTGGCTCTGGAGGAAAAGCTGAATAAAGGAAAATCAGTGCAGATGATCCAGGAAGAGGACCCAAAGGAAGGTCTGCAATGCCTGGCCTCATTTTCTCAGGGGCCACAGTGAGACAGGGCCCTGTTCTTCGGGGTGGCTCTTCTGCCTCCCTATGTGATGACAATGACTTTATCCCTCTACTCAGAAGCTTTGTTTAAAAGGAACTCTCTCCCCAGGTGAATTGATCCCTTCCTGGAAGTGTTGGGAGACAGGAATTTTAATAAATCTCCTGGGTGTGATTCCTGACCTCTTAACTCTTCTTTCATCTCTCAGTAAATGAGTTCTACACCCCAGTAAAGGAAACATGGAAGGGGGGCTATTTACAATCCCTGAGTTCACACCTAATGACCAGGCTTTGGACTAGTACTGTGCATCTGTGCCAAATTCACAGGGATTTGAGAAAACCCAATGAGGTCTCAGGAGAGCTGTGAAAGCAGGGCTCTATCTCAGTCCTTCCTCTGGAGGTAACTTGCAGTGAGCACAAGTGAGTATCTCAGAACATATTAATTAAGACTAAAGCATACAATGTATCCTGCTTTGTTTTCCTTCCATAATTCTTTTTTTTTTCCTCATTCAATATGTAACCCTAACTTTGCATGCTTTGTTTTCTTCCATTAGTCTGTCTTTTTTCTCATTTGATATGTATTAACTTCAACTGTGCACTGAACACAACATTATATAGCAATAATATAGAAAAAAATAACCAACCATCCTTTCTTAGGGATGTTACCTTCTAGGTGGTGGAGAACAAGAAATAAAATATCATAAGTATCACATTGTATATTAGGAGTTTTCAGGTGCTTTGGAGCTAAAAAAGGTAAGAGGAACAGAGAATGTAGGAAGAAATTGTTAACTTTAAATAGAAGGGTTAGAGCAGATCTTACTGAGAAAGTGTCCTTTGAGCAAAAATGGGAAGATCATTTTAGAGAGAAGAGCCACTGAAAAGGTTCTGAGGTCAAGCTGAGGTAGGCAAACAAGGAGACCAATGGAGCTGGACTGGAGTGAGCAAGCTGGGTTGGATGGAGTAGGAGGCGAGGTCAGAGAGTAAGCGGAGTAAGCATAAAGAACCACTGTGAAGGTTTCGACTTTTGTTCTAAGTGAATCAGGGAACTATTGGGGGTCTTTGAATAGGAAATTGAAATAATTTGAATTTTGTTTAACAGGAATTGTCACTTTGTTAAAGACTTTGTTTTGTTACTCTGTTAAAGACTTTACAGGGACCAGAAAGGAAGCCAGCAGACTTAGGTTAGGAACCTGTTGCAATGACCCAGAAAGGAGCCAATGACTTGGGCCAGAGGGGTGGCAGTGGAAGAGTTGTTAAGTGATATAATCCTGGATATAGTCAGAGGAAGGATGTGTGTATCTTTAAATGTCAGTTTTGTCAGTTTACTGCTGCTCAGTTAAGTCAGGTGATTAGAACTTAGTGCTGATGGCCTCTATTTTAGTCCATTAAATATTTCTCGGATGCTGAGCTTCTTTATGAATTCATCAAGTTTTATTTAATTTCTACTTTGTACCAGCTATGGTGCCAGGCTCAGTGACCCCATTATCGAAAGTATGTAGTTTCTGCCCTACTTATATGGTTGTGGGGAAGATATTGAAAACTGTAGTCAAAGCTCACATTTTAATACAGAAGATCCTAGACAGTCTAGTTTGTGAAGGAAGTGGATTTCTATAGATTCCACAATAGCACACCACCAAGCTCTTCCTAGAAACACACACACACATTAGTGGTCTGTATTAACATGGTTTAGTCATCTTCTTAAGGTAAAGTGGGATCTATAAGTCATCATTCCATATTCCCTTCTGCTCCCTGGGCAGATTATTAGAGGGCAGGGAATTCATGATTATCTGCAAGAGGAGAGCACTTGTTGTTCAAAGAGTAGATGTTTGCTGAGTCAGAAGACCTGCAGATGTTGCCTCAGTGACTCTCAAGTGTGAGGAAAAGGGTAGAAATGTTATTCTCCTTATATGGCCCTAAAGAAACCTCTAGCTATGATTTCTCAAAACCAAACCCAGAGTCTCAGTATGTTAGTAGCTCAGTTATAATGCAAATTGTATTCCTAAATTTCCAGGATGTCTTCTGTTAAAGTGAGGGATTATTTAGGGAGGAATGGGAACCTGACAATTGAACTAGGGACAAATAGATTCCCAGGACTCTGAGGACATTGTTCTGCTAATTTTTTGACCAATAATTAGCTGTTGCATGAAAGTTTGGCCCTCATTTGCCTTAGAAACATATAATAAACACCCCTGAGGTTGTTGCCATTAAGACACTGCAGATTCTCCTCGGGGACCACTCTCATCTTCCCTCTTTGCTTCCTAACTTGTAAGTAGACTCATATTCCAGCAAACTCAAAGGGTGAAAGTTGTTATATATCAAAGGAGCAGCATGATTTTTCCAAAGTATACAGACAGAAATCTGGGAGATAAGTGTGGGGATGGAGCTCATGGGTATGGAATTATGGTGGGAGGAAAAAAGTTGGGTAAGGCTAAGCTTATTGATATGGCCCACTAAGTAGAGACCTTGGATTCAGTGTTTCAGCTCAAGAGGTTAGAAAGCGCTCTACAGATTGTTTAGTTGGCTGGCTAAAACATGAGTGCAAGGGTAGGTCTACCATGGTAAATAGAATTTAAAGTGTAAGATTTACATTTATATACTATAGAGTAAGCTGTCCAAAGGCTTTGGGAGATAAACTGTTGGAATGGGTTTATCAAATAAGGCCTGCTCAACCACTCTGGGAGAATACATCTTTCACTATGACTGTGAGAAACAAATTTATGAGAGAAGATCCAGCATCCTTTAAGGGCCCTGTGATTGCTCTTCTGTGTAGGTCAGAAATTATAGTGGGAGCTGCTACCACTGAACTGGGATCTCTAAATGCAATGGGAATAATGGGATCTCATGTGGCATGGCCATCATCATATCTTAATCATCAAAGATAAGTTGAAGTGGCTGTTGTAATGGGTGGCAGAGTGAAAGCAGTAAGCATAGCAGTCTGACTCACAGAGACTGATAGTTAGTTGATGATGAAGTTCTTAGAAAATAACTTCTTGGTGTCAAATCCTTTGTTCTTGAGGTTAAGTCATGGTCAGCTAATGACATTCTTATACGTGTCCACCAAACAAATGTCATTTTCTGATCTGACAAGAAAGGCAAGGTGCCAAGGCACAACTCTCCCCTGCCAAGGTCCTGGTCTTGGCTAAGAGAAGGTAGATCTCAGCCGGTAGCTTCCTCAGGACCGGGTCCCCAGGCCCTGCCCAGCTGTCATCACTGAGGGAACCAGGCACCCAGGACCCAACTGGCTCTCAGGCTCCCCAAACAGTGGGGTGGGGGTGGGGGGTCGGCCAGGTCCCATAGACTGCAAACCCAATCTATTAGGTTCACACTAATAGCCTCTGCTATTAGGTCACAGAAACAGGGATGGGGAGAGCTCACCACTACCTCAAGGCCTGGGTCAAGCCAGTGGGTAGCCTTGGTGAGGGCTTTGGAGACCTGCAGGACACAGCCCCCAGCCTCATTCCTTGGTCTCTCAACTCGCCCGTTAGCCCAGGTCCAGGCGAGCTGGAAGACCCTCGGGAGAAGGCCAGGATCCTTCTCTCACCTCACTCTCCAACTGACAACCATCACTCCCACTGGACCTTTGGCTGAATTCCTCACTAACATGGCTCATTAATAGTTGGCTGCTTGTGAGCAGGGCCCACGTGGTGCTGACCAGTGGCCAAGAAAGACAACTACAGATAGCTTACGGTGAACTGTTGGATTCATGATCTCCAAAGAAGAAGATTTAGCTTTGGGACCAGAGACCATGCTTGATCACTCAAGAAATTTCATATAGCAGAGTTTTATTAAAGTGAAAAGGGACTGAGAAAGCTTCTGACATTGACATAAAAAATGGGATGGAGAGTGACCCCCGTGCTAGTTTTAGCAAGCTGTTTTATGTCTATTCAGTTCAGTTCAGTCACTCAGTCGTGTCCAACTTTTGTGACCCCATGAATTGCAGCATGCCAGGCCTCCCTGTCCATCACCAACTCCCAGAGTTCACTCGGACTCACGTCCATCGAGTCAGTGATGCCATCCAGCCATCTCATCCTCTGTCGTCCCTTCTCCTCCTGCCCCCAATCCCTCCCAGCTTAGAAAGCTATTAATCAGATAAGATAGACACCTCAAGGCTGAGGGAGTTTCACCAGGCCCCTCTCCCACAATATACATTTCTGAGATAGGATGGCACAAGGTGTGTCATCCCCCAGGCATAAAATAATCGATATGAATACTGGTTTGTCGAATTATTATCAGCCCAAGGTTTGAGAAAAGAAAAAAGTTAGTCTTAGGTGGGCTCATTTTGAAGAAAGGCAAATTCCAAAGAAAATACATAGTTTCATTAACACAGCTTAAGAAAAATGTTTCCTTGGAGAGTTTGCTTCCTCCTGCCGCTTAAGGGAGAGACAAAAAATGTCTAACACTTGCAGCCTATTTCCTCCATTTGGAGACCCCTGGCATTCCTGCCTGTTATCCTCTCAGTGCCAGTCCCATGGCAACTGTTGCCTGGTAACACCGTAGGGGAAGAAGGGAGGAATAAGGCACAGCAATGGCCTCATGCAAAGAGCTGCACTTGTGTGGCCCTATTACAAAGATATCATGCTTATTATTTTTTCTTATCATGGAATGGTGAAGTTAAGTGGGCCTTAGGCAGCCTTACTACAAAAAAAGCTAATGGAGGTGATGGAATTCCAGCTGAGCTATTTGAAATCCTGAAAGATGATGCTGTAAAAATGCTGCACTCAATATGTCAGCAAATTTGGAAAACTCAACAGTGGCCACAGGACTGGAAAAGGTCAATTTTCATTCTAATCCCAAATAAAGGTAATGACAAAGAATGTTCAAACTACTGGACAGTTCAGTTCAGTCACCCAGTCATGTCTGACTCTTTGTGACCCTATGGACTGCAGCACACCAGGTTTCCCTGTCCCTCACCACCTCAGGGAGCTTGCTCAAATTCATGTCCATTGAGTCGGTGATGCCATCCAAACATCTCACCCTCTGTCATTCCCTTTTCCTCCTGCCTTCAATCTTTCCCAACAAAAGGGTCTGTTTCAAGGAGTCAGTTCTTTGCATCAGGTGGCCAAAGTATTGGAGCTTCAGCTTCAGCATCAGTCCTTCCAATGAATATTCAGGATTGATTTCCTTTAGGATGAACTGGTTTGATCTCCTTGCAGTCTAACTACTGGACAATTGCTCTCATTTCTCATGCTAGTAAGATTATGCTCAAAATCCTTTAAGCTATGCTTCAGCAGTATGTGAACCTAGAACTTCCAGATGTACAAGCTGGTTTTCATGAGTCAAAGGAATCAGAGATCAAATTGCCAACATTCATTGAATCATGGAGAAAGCAAGGGAGAAAAACATCTGCTTTGTTGACTACCCTAAAGCCTTTGACCATGTGGATCACAGCAAACTGTGGAAAATTCTTAAAGAGAAGGAATACCAGACCACCTTACCTGTCTCCTGAGAAACTTATATGTGGATCAAGAAGCAACAGTTAGAAGCTTACGTGGAACAACTGACTGGTTCCAAATTAGAAAAGGAGTACGACAAGGCTATATACTGTCACCCTATTTATTTAGCATATACACAGAGTACATCATGCAAAATGCCTGGCTGGGTAAATCAAAGCTGGAATCGAGATTGCCAGGAGAAAAATTAATGACCTCAGATATGCAGATGATACTGCTTTAATGATAAAAAGTAAAGAGGAACTAACAAGCCTCTTGATGAGGGTGAAAGAGGAGAGTGAAAAAGCTGGTTTAAAACTCAGAGTTCAAACACTAAGATCATGGCATCTGGTCCCACAACTTTATGGTAAATAGAAGGAGAAAAAGTAGAAGCAGTGACAGATTTTATTTTCTTGGGCTCCAAAGTCACTGCAGATGGTACCACAGCCATGAAACTAAAAGATGCTGCTCCTTGGAAGAAAAGCTATGACAAACCTAGACAATGTATTGAAAAGCAAAGACATCAGTTTGCCAACAAAGATCCTTATAGTCAAAGCTATGGTTTTTCCAGTAGTCATGTATGGATGAGAGAGGCGAACCGTAAGGAAGGTTAAATGCCGCGGAATTTATGCTTTTGAATTGTGGTGCTGGAAAAGATTTTTGAGAGTCCCTTGGAGAGCAAGATCAGATCAACCCTAAAGGAAGTCAACCCTGAATATTCACTGGAAAGACTGATGCTGAAGCTGAAGGAAGCTCCAGTACTTTGGCCGCCTGATGCACAGAGTAGACTCACTGGAAATGAGTGGGAAGACCTTGATGTTGGGAAAGACTGAAGGCAAATGGAGAAGGGGGTGACAGAGGATGAGATTGTTAGATAGCATCACCGGCTCAAAGGACATAAATCTGAGCAAACGCCAGGAGATAATGAAGGACAGGGAAGCCTGACGTGCCACAGTCCGTGGAGTGGCAAAGAGTTGGACACGACTGAACAACAACACCAGGAAGCAGCAATTACTCTAGACATTTCAATGAGACATTTACCTATCAGATGATTGTAGATAAATGTGACAAAAATTCAAGTACCTTCCATAGAAGTGAAATTTCTAGGTGTCTAGCAGTGTTGTTACCGAGCCCAAGCTTGTTCTGCTTGCCCCATAACAGACCAATAAATTGAAAGATGAGTTGTTTAAACAAGGAATAATGACTTTAATCAGAAGCTAGCAGACTGAGCAAATGGCAGACTGTGTGTTCAGTTGTGTCTGACTCTTTGTGACCCCATGGGCAATAGCCCACCTGGCTTCACTGTCCATGGGAATTTTTCAGGCAAGAATACTGGAATGGGCTGCCATTTCCCTCTCCAGGGGATCTGATCTTCCCAACCCAGGGATCAAATCTGTGTTTCCTGCATTCCGGGAGGATTCTTTACCATTGCACCAACTGGGAAGACCCAGAGGGCAGACTCAGTTCAGTTCAGTTCAGTCACTCAATCGTGTCTGACTCTTTGCAACTCCATGAACTGCAGCACACCAGGCCTCCCTGTCCATCACCAACTCTCGGAGTTCACTCAAACTCACGTCCATCAAGTCAGTGATGACACCCTCTCATCCTCTGTTGTCCCCTTCTCCTCCTGCCCCCAATCCCTCCCAGCATCAGAGTCTTTTCCAATGAGTCAGCTCCTTGCATCAGGCGGCCAAAGTACTGGAATTTCAGCTTCAGCATCATTCCTTTCAAAGAACATCCAGGACCGATCTCCTTTAGAATGGACTGGTTGGATCTCCTTGCAGTCCAAGGGACTCTCAAGAGTCTTCTCCAAAACTACAGTTCAAAAGCATCAATCCTTCGGAGCTCAGCCTTCTTCACAGTACAACTCTCACATCCATACATGACCACTGGAAAAACCATAGCCTTGACTTAGATGGATCTTTGTTGGCAAAGTAATGTCTCTGCTTTTCAATATGCTATCTAGGTTGGTCATAACTTTTCTTCCAAGGAGTAAGCGTCTTTTAATTTCATGGCTGCAATCACCATCTGCAGTGATTTTGGAGCCCAAAATAATAAAGTCTTACACTGTTTCTACTGTTTCTCCATCTATTTCCCATGAAGTGATGGGACCAGATGCCATGATCTTAGTTTTCTGAACGTTGAGCTTTAAGTCAACTTTTTCACTCTCCTCTTTCACCTTCATCAAGAGGCTTTTTAGTTCCTCTTCACTTTCTGCCATAAGGGTGGTGTCATCTGCATATCTGAGGTTATTGATATTTCTCCTGGCAATCTTGATTCCAGCCTGTGCTTCATCCAGCCCAGCGTTTCTCATGATGTACTCTGCATAGAAGTTAAATAAGCAGGGTGACAATATACAGCCTTGACGTACTCCTTTTCCTATTTGGAACCATGTCCAGTTCTAACTGTTGTTTCCTGATCTGCATATAGGTTTCTCAAGAGGCAGGTCAGGTGGTCTGGTATTCCCATCTCTTGAAGAATTTTCGACAGTTTATTGTGATCCACACAGTCAAAGGCTTTGGCATAGTCAATAAAGCAGAAATAGATGTTTTTCTGGAACTCTCTTGCTTTTTCGATGATCCAGTGAATGTTGGCAACTTGATCTCTGGTTCCTCTGCCTTTTCTCAAACCAGCTTGAACATCTGGAAGTTCACAGTTCACATATTGCTGGAGAATTCTCCAAGCCTGGCTTGGAGAATTTTGAGCATTACTTTACTAGCATGTGCTGCTGCTGCTGCTAAGTCCCTTCAGTCGTGTCCAACTCTGTGTGACCGCATAGACAGCAGCCCATTAGACTCCCCCGTCCCTGGGATTTTCCAGGCAAGAACACTGGAGTGGGTTGCCATTTCCTTCTCCAATGCATGAAAGTGAAAAGTGAAAGTGAAGTTGCTCAATCATGTCCGACTCTTAGTGACCCCATGGACTGTGGCCCACCAGGCTCCTCCCTTCATGGGATTCTCCAGGTGTATGAGATGCGTGCAATTGTGTGGTAGTTTGAGCATTCCTCGGCATTGCCTTTCTTTGAAATGGGAATGAAAACTGACCTTTTCCAGTCCTGTGGCCACTGCTGAGTTTTCTAAATTTGCTGGCATATTGAGTGCAGCACTTTCACAGCAACTAGCAATCTCAAAAAAAAAACATTGTCCCTCAGTCGGAATTGGGGCTCCTTTTATAAACAAGAGGGAGAGGGCCCCACTTTGGCACTGACCAATGGCCAAGCAGGGCCAATAATGGCAGCTAGTTGACAGTTACTCACTAATAGTGGCCTGCTGTGCGGAGGGGCCCACTGTGGTGAAGGCTGAGTGCAGCAGCAAAGAGGTGGTGCCTGCCTCACTGCCTCTGCACCCAGAGCATAAAGGTGTGACTCCAGAAAGCCAGCAAGTCTGAAGTACCAGGTTGCTCCAGCAGCGTCGTCCTCCAGCCCTCGGTGGCCGAGGCATGCAGGCTGCAGACAACATGGTGGCCACATAAAGATGGCTGACACATCAGGCAGTCGTGATCACTGTCTGAGGCAACAGGCACTGTGGGCTCAGCCTGCTGCTGGCCCCAGCAGCCAGCCTCATGAGTGCCGAGGAGGCCCTGGAGCTGACACACCCGGAGCAGAGCCCTGCCTGCCTGCTTGGGGTGAGTGAGTGTCGGGAGCAGTGGCCTGACCAGGTTAGGCTCAGTGAGGGCTGCCAGTGGAGAAGTGCGACAGAGAGGCCGCTGCCTCAACGAGCACAGGCCTGCGCCAGGGAGGGAAGGGCGCATCACACCTCCGGGTTCAGGCCAGGAAGGCCGCCAACTACAGTGAGGGGCGTGTCAAGACATCCTTTGCAAGGTAAGGAAAAATGAGGCATAATATATACTATGCTGCTTTGGTTTTGAAGGCAATATTCCTCACGTGGGTGAGCTATTCCAGCTCATCTACCAAATGACTCAAAAAGCAGGGTCTAGAATAAGAAACGGAGAAGGCGATGGCTCCCCACTCCAGTACTCTTGCCTGAAAAATCCCACGGTCGGAGGAGCCTGGTAGGCTGCAGTCCATGGGGTCGCTAGGAGTTGGACACGACTGAGCAACTTCACTTTCAGTGTTCTTGCCTGGAGAATCCCAGGGACAGGAGCCTGGGGGGCTGCTGTCTCTGGGGTTGCACAGAGTCGGACACGACTGAAGCAACTTAGCAGCAACAGCAGCAGAATAAGAAAAGGCTCTGCAACAGGTCTAAGATTCTCTGTCTTATGGGCCGTATGATCCAACAGATACAGTGGTGTTGGAAGTGTGAGTAGTACATAGGGATGCTGTTTAGAGCTTTTAAGAAACCCTTTTATATGAATCACAGAACAAACACTTAGGATTTTGGAGCAAATCCCTGACATCTCTGTGAATAACTACTCTCCTTTTGAGAAACAGCTTTTAGCTTACTATTGGGCTTTGTCAGACAATGAACACTTAACCATAGGCCATGAAGGACCTGGCTGCCATGATAAATTGAGTGTTATCTGACCCACCAAGCTATAGGGTTAGACATGGACAGTAGTGCCCCATTATAGAATGGAAGTGGTATGTATGAGGTAGGGCTTGAACAGGCCATGAAGACATAAGTTGCATGGAGAAGTGGCCCAAATACCCATGGCTCTTATTCTTGCTACATGACCTTCTATCTCCTAGGCCACACATATACAGCATCTTGGGGAATTCTCTATGACCAGTTAGTTGACTGAGGAAGAGAAAACCTGGACATGGTTTACAGATGATTCTGCACAATATGCAGAAGCCACCCTAACGTGGACAGTTACAGCAGTACAGCCCCTTTCCGGATATCCCTGAAGGACCATGGTAAAGGTAATTTGTCCCAATGGACAGAACCTTGACCAGAGCACCTGTTTGTCCATTTTGCCTAGTAAGAGAAATGATCAAAAGTATAAATCTATATACTTAATCAATGGTTTTTCTGGATGGTCCAGGATTTACAAGGAGCATGATTCAAAAACTGGAGACAAGGAAGTCAAGGAAGAGGAAATGTGATTATACTTCTCTGAATGGAGCCATAAAATTAAAAGATGCTTGCTCCTTGGAAGAAAAATTATGACCAACCTAGAAAGCAGAGATATTACTTTGCCAACAAAGGTCCCATCTAATTAAAGCTATGGTTTTTCCAGTAGTCATGTATGAATGTTAGAGTTGGATTATGAAGAAAGCTGAGCACCAAAGAATTGATGCTTTTGAACTGTGGTGTTGGAGAAGACTCTTGAGAGTCCCTTGGACTCCAAGGAGATCAAACCAGTCAACCTAAAGGAAATCAGTCTGGAATATTCATTGGAAGGACTGATGCTGAAGCTGAAATGCTCCAGTAATTTGGCCACCTGATGCAAGGAACTAACTCATTGGAAAAGACCCTGATGTTGGGCACGATTGAAGGCAGGAGGAGAAGGGGACGACAGAAGATGAGATGGTTGGATGGCATTACTGACTTGATGGACATGAGTTTTAGTAAGCTCCAGGACTCGGTGATAGACAGGGAGGCCTGGTATGCTGCAGTCCATAGGGTTGCAAAGCATTGGACATGACTGAGGGATGGAACTGAACTGAACTGAATGGGAAAAAAAAATCATTAAGATATTTTGTGTTCCATGTGAATACTCACCAAAAGTTGACCTCATCAAAAAATTATTGTTTTAATGAGTGGATAGGATGACCTTTTCTGTGGACAATAGTCTGTTTCCCCAGCCACGTTTGTCATTTCCCAGTGGGCTTATAAGTGAAATTACCATGATGGCAGGGGTGGAATTTGTGCATGGGCTCAGAATCATTGACGTGTACTTGCTAAGGATGACCTGGCTAGAGCTAGTGTCCAATCTGTCAGCAGCAGAGACCAACACTGAGTCCCTAATATGGCACTATTTCCTGCCAATTACCTGATGATGACTGGTTACTTTCAACCACTTCCAACATGGAAGGGGCAACACTATGTTCTTCCTGGAATAGACACTAACTTTTCACATAATATTGCCTTCCCTAAATGCAGTACTTCTGTCAAAGCTACCATCTGGGGATTTACAGAATGATTTATCCATTCTTGTAGTTCTTCCACAATGCATTGCTTCTGATCAATAAACGAAGTGTGTTTCACAGAAGATGAAATACAGCAATGTGTCCATGCTCATGGCATTCACTGATCTTACCGGGAAAGAGTATGATTGGGATACAGGAAATCTCTTAGCACCGTGATTAAAGTTAATGGAAAATTACAACAACTTGGTTCAGGCAGGATTTCTAATGGCCCAGACCCTTCAGGAATGAAGGTTTCAGTCACCATACTAGGCAAAGAACAATGGACAGCTGAGGTGCTTTTTTGAGAGCAAAGAGAATATGGAATGGGTTGTTAAAGACAATTACAAACATTAGTAAAGACCATGTGACCAGTTGCAGAAATGAAATAAGTTTTGTAATAGTTTAATATTATAAATATTTATTTTGTTATAAATATATGTATACCCATATATGTATATATATACATTTAGCATAAAATATATTAATAAATTAAATTTATACCACAGTGTTTAAGTTACAGATATCAAGGGAAAAGGGTGAACATCCCCAAGGACTTTGCAGCTTCTGGAGAAAGAATTAGCATAGTTTTGGTTTTACACAGGATAGTTGTATTGTGTTAGGTGGAAGAATGACCTTGTTATTGTCTTTATTTTGGAGATTGCATGATTTAAGGAGATAAATGTGAACTCTAAGTTGACAAGGGAGGACCATGGTGACCAATTTTATGTATCAACTTGGCTAGGCTTTATTTCCTAGTTTTTCAATCAAACAGTAATGTGTGACTGTGAAGGTATTTTATTAGAGGTGATTCAAGTCCATGTTCAATTCACCTTAAGTATAAAAAATTATTCTAGATAATTTAGAGGAACTTTGTTCAATCAAATGAAGGGCCTTAAGAGGAGAACTGAGGGTGAAGAAATTTTACCTGTGAGAAGTAGCTTAATCTCATGCCCAAGATTTCCAGGCTACCCTTCCTGACCACCTGCACTCCAAATTTCAAGTTAGTGTTGCCAACTCCCACAGTTTCATCAGTTAGTTCCATGTAATATATCTTTTAATACATATCTTCTACTGGGTCTGGTTTATCTGATTGAACCCTTAGTTATACAGTCAATACATTTTTTTCCTGCAACAAAGGGGAGATTTTACCAATTGTTACCTGGAAAATTTCCTGCTACCATCAGCTTTGACAATTTATCTTACTTTTTCTGGTTCACTGTCTGATGGTTGTCCAGGAAAACCTTTACCTATTTCCATCCTTCTCTGAAGATTTCTAGTCAGCTACAAGTCATTCCTTCTTTCCTTCTTGAAAGCCATTCTTCTGATTTTGAATATAGTAGCATAGTTATAATTGGAGTACAATATTAAACAGGCAATATAACTATAAAATCCATGTGCAACTTTTTTCCTTTTTTTTGAATTTTTTATTTTGTATTGGGGTATAGCTGATTAACAACGTTGTGATAGTTTCAAGTGAACAGCAAAGGGACTCAGCCATCCATATACATGTATCCATTCCCCCCAAACCCCGCCTCCCATCCACGCTTCCTCAAAACATCGAGTAGAGTTCCATGTGCTATACAAGAAGTCCTTGTTGATTATCCATTTTAAACCATTTCTAGCAGTCATTGTGTACATAACCTTTCCAAACTCCCTAACTATTCCTTCCCCTGACGACCATAAATTCATTTTATAAGTCTGTGAGTCTCTTTGTTTTTTTTTTTTAATTTTTATTTTGTTTTTTATTTATTTATTTATTTATTTATTTATTTTTAATTTTTACTTTACAATTCTGTATTGGTTTTGGCATAGATTGACATGAATTGAAAGTAACGATCATTTGTATCATTACTTTTCAGAGTCCACATATAAGGGATGTCATAGAATATTTCTCCTCTGTCTGACTTACTTCATCTAGTAGTGTGTACAGCCTTTAATCATTAATTTAGGAAACCTGAATTGTGGACAAAGTTTTCAGTTATACTATTTTCTCTACTTTTCTGTATGATTTACACATTTAAAAATAAAATATTAAAATATTAATACTTTAATTAATACTAAAAAATACTTTTAAAATATTAAAGTAAAATGAATATTAAAAGCAAAAAATAATAGAGGGGAGATAAAAATGAAATGTTGTATGGACAGTAAGATACCTCCTTTGGAAATACAATTCATCAAGTAAAATAGAACATAAGTAAGGACACAGAGGATTTGTATAACACATGACCTAATGGCTATACAGAAAATTTTTAAATCAGGTGGTCTAAACCAGAAAAGGAACATCAGTTTATAAATATAGATGATGGTTGAGGTTACAATAATAAATAATTGTACAGGTGCTTAATTAAAATGAAAACATTTTTAAAATAAAAACAATCTCATGAGAGTTCAAAGCAGAAAGAAAGTGTTAGTTGATCAGTCATGTCTGACACTTATCAACCCTGTGGTCTGTCCATGGAATTCTGTAGGTAAGAACACTGGATTGGGTTGCCATTCCCTTCTCCAGGGGATCTTCCCAACCCAGGGATCAAACTTGGGTCTCCTGCATTGCAGGCAGATTCTTTACCCTCTGAGGGAAAGCCCATGAGATTTCAAAATAACATTAATTGTACAATAATGATTAATAAAGGTTTTCAAGCATAAATATATACTGTTATCTTTTGACAAAAGACTGAAAAGTCTAACACTTGGGTAGGAATTATAGGATTCAAGATAAAGTATCTTATATTGCTTTTAGTGCTTATATGAGGACCATGACCCATACTACTACCTTTTGACTAAGGAAAAGTGGTAGTGGTGGTAGTTAAGTATCTCAGTCGTGTCTGACTCTTGCGATCCCATGGATTGCAGACTGTCAGGCCCCTCTGTCCACGGGATTTCCCAGGCAAGAATTCTGGAGTGGGTTGCCATTTCCTTCTCCAAGGGATTCTTCCTGACTTGAGAATCAAATCCAGGTCTCCTGTATTGCAGGCGAATGCTTTACCAACTGAGCTATGAGGGATATTATTAGAAATTATACAGTGGTTAGACTAAAAATCATGAGGGCCAGGAAAATATATCAGGTTTAGATAAGTTGAAAACTACCACAGTTTATAAAACCAAATTAAAACAATCTTATCTGACATTTTTTCCCTAAATTTATTTATTTTTGGCTGTGCTGGCTCTTCATTGCTGCCTTGGCTTTCTATAGTTGCAGTAGGTGGGCTTCTCATTGCTGTGGCTTCTGTTGCAGAGTACTGGGCTCTAATGAAGTGAGCTTCAATAGCTGTTGTGAATGGGCTCAATAGTTGTGGCTCCCAGGCTCTAGAGCACAGGCTGAATAGTTGTGTCTCATGAGGCTAGTTGCTTCACAGCATGTGGGATCTTCCCGGATCAGGGATCAAACCTGTGTCTCCTGCCTTGGCAGGCAGATTCCTTACTACTGAGACAACAGGGAAGCCCCTCTTCTGATCTTATATAAAAACTTAATACAAAATAGGAAGACCATGTAGTTATAGTATAAAGTCAAAACAAATCAAATATAGTATATAAATTAATAACCCAATTAAAACTTATGAAATGTGGCTTCCAAGTTGTTAGGGTAAAATGGCATGCCTGCCATCCTTAAACTCTTGGCAGAACATATTTTGTTAATGCACTCATCCAATATGTTTGCTAAGCCAGACAGAATCCATTTTTCCTCTATCATTTTATAATGGCTGAATGAAAGCATGTACTACTTCTTAGCATATTGCATCCGCCATTACAAAATTAAAAAAAAAATCTTTAGAAGGGAGATGTTCTGGGAAACTTGGAAAAATCTTATACATCCAGGCTAAGTACTAACAAAAGCAGTTTCGTGGCTCTTGTCAATGCCAATGCTTACTTTACCTGAAAACTAGGGGGCTTTAATGAATTGCTTCTAGTTTTTCTGAGTCTAAGCCCCAACTATAACACTCCCAAAATTATATATGTAGAAGTTCCAATAAAGGGAGAGAATTAAGTGTGAAATTATGTATTTTATAAATATATCCCATTTGTTAGAAAATTTACATTGTATGTATTTTATATTATAAAAATTTATATTACTTATCATATAATACATTTTATAAGTGGGTTTATTATAAAATGGGCCAAGATATTATATATATGTATGTATATAAAATCCTGTTTTCTCTCTGCCATGGTAAGTTTTGCAAGCTATCTTGCAATGTTTCTTTTGGAGTCTGAAAGGTTTTTCTCTCTCATTTTTTCATAGATTTTAAAAAATAATTAAATGAGATATCATTAAGGTCAATTGATTATAAAAGGAACAAGTCCCCTAACCCACTAGGAAGCAAGCAACAGGTCATTATATTGACTATTGCAGAACTTCTTTTTGTATATGCCTTCTAAGATAGAAAGGGCTTTTAAAACAAAACAAAATTAAACTGGAAAAATGTCATTAATATAACTCTAAAGACTAGTTGTATAACTACTTCTGAATATCTTCTTGAAAAATAGAATTACTTTATAATGATTTTACTAATGTATGTGTTTTAGAGTTCTGATTATTTAACTCTTTGCCTCCTAAAAGAAAGAATTTAGTTAATACAAGAAAGAAAAGGGAATTTTCTTTGATATATAGCCTCTTATTCCTTAATTATTGTATTGTCAGTATGTTTATCATTGCAGATGATGAAAAAAGAAAATCTGAAATCTGAATTTCTTCAGCAAAGAGAATCTCTCAAGAAAAGGGCTCGGCCACTTGCCATGGTTTTTCTGATGGCATTTTTTACCTCCTTGTTCCTCAGGCAGTAGATGATAGGGTTGAGCATGGGAGTAAAGACTGCATATATGGCTGAGATCAATTTGTTAGAATTGAATGAAGCAATTGCCCGAGGTCGGACATACATGAAGATCACGGCTGTGTAGAAGATGACTACCACTATAAGGTGAGAGGCACAGGTAGAGAAGGCCTTCCACTGCCCAGTGGCTGAAGGAATGTGCAGGATGGCAGAGACAATGAAGGCATAGGAAAGGACAGTGGCTGAGAGAGGAAACACAAGGATGATGACGGCTAGCACAAAGTCTACCATCTCTGCCACAGATGAGTCCATGCAGGCCAATTTGAGGATGGGGGAAACATCACAGAAAAAATGGTTCAAGATATTATTACCACAGAAGGAAACTTGGGAGATGAAATATACTTTTGCCATGGAGACAGTAAAGCCACTCAGCCAGGAACTGATGGTTAGCTGAACACAAAATTCTGTGGTCATCATAACTGGATAGCGAAGAGGCCAACATATAGCCACATAACGGTCATAGGCCATGGCAGCCAAGAGCACACACTCAGTACAGGCAAGTGACATGAAGAAATAGAGCTGGGTCATGCATCCCAAGAAGGAGATGGTATTGGGACAAAGCAGGAATCCAGCCAGCATCTTGGGGACTGTGACAGATATATACCAGGTCTCCAGAAAGGACATGGTGCCCAGAAAATAATACATGGGCTTGTGCAGGGATCCAGTGACCCATACAGTAAGGATGATGACTACATTCTCCAATATCACAAATAGGTAGGTGATGAGGAAGAGGAAGAAAAGCAGAACTTGCAGCCAAGGGTAAGTAGGGAAGCCCACCAGGACAAATTCACTAATATGAGTGACATTTTCCTTCCACATAATTAGGACATCAAAAGACAAAAGATTTAATGATGGCAGCACCAGATTGAAGAGTGAAATCACATTGGCACAAGGGGCCCTCAGGCTACATTAAACATAACCCTAGGGTCATAATCTGGTCGTGGGGTATAATTTAGGTCACTGGAGGCCACAGCATCTTCTCCAGAAAATCATGTGTCAGAACAGGACCTGAAAACAAATAGAACATAAACACAAAGCTAAGAATCTCAAAGTAGAATTGTGAGGTCAGATTCAGGGTTCAGGCCTTTGGATCCGAAGAGGCCTCCAGGTAGTACGAGGAGGAAATCCTTTCCTTATCATCATATTCACAGATTTCAGGGGCAGCTATAAGGTAGGAAATCATCACAATTAGAGAAAGTGCCAAGGATTGTCCAGGAAGCAAGGAAGTTTGAAGTCTGGAGAAAATAGAAGCAGAATATCAACTAGGAAAGACCCTCCTGGCCAGAAGAATTGCTGACTCTGGTCTACTCCTCAGCTATGCCCTATGTCTTTTGAATTCACTGCCTATTTTTAGGCCCACAGCTTTTTAAAAAATTGAATAAAGAAATGTTTACCCTCTTAGAATAATTAAATGTATTTTAGTGTTTTAGATGATTTCTAATAACACTAATGCTAATAATTACATATGTAATAGCTATACATAATAGTTTCGTTTATACATATATAATTTTATATATATATATCTACTGCTGCTGCTGCTGCTGCTAAGTCACTTCAGTCGAGTCCAACTCTGTGTGACCCCATAGATGGCAGCCCACCAGGCTCCCTCATCCCTGGGATTCTCCAGGCAAGAACACTGGAGTGGGTTGCCATTTCCTTCTCCAATGCATGAAAGTGAAAAGTGAAAGTGAAGTCACTCAGTCATGTCTGACTCTTAGCGACCCCATGGACTGTAGGCTTACCAGGCTCGGCTGTCCATGGGATTTTCCAGGCAAGAGTACTGGATTGGGGTGCCATTGCCTTCTCCAATACATATCTACTAGTTACATATTTTTAGAATAGTTCACAGTTGATCTCAAATTAATCTGTATAATTCATCTACATCTTCTTCAAAGACTGGCTCAAATATTTTATACTTCTGGAAGAAGTACTACTTGACTAATTCTAACTACTTCCTGACTCTGAAATTCCTTATTATGGACACTACTTGAGGGCAAGTTGCAGTTAAGAAGCTGCCTTGGGAGTGGGAAGTCAGGAGATCTGACAATTTGAAAGGGTCCTGGGCTTCCCAGGGCACAATATATAATCTGAGGAAATTTAAAAACACTTTATTCATAAGTGGAGAAAGAAGAAAAAGAACTGATAAAAATGGGTTGAGATTATAAATTAAATGAATTTTAAAAGAGAAACGTATTCTTTAAGAAGCCCAATAGAAATCAGGGAATTGGAAAGAAAAATAAGATTTGAAATTTCCTAAGCAGGAGACGTAGGAGATGCAGGTTCCATTGTTTGGTTGGGAAGATCCCCTGAAATTAGAAATGGCAACCAACTCCAGTATTCTTGCCTGGAAAATTCCATGGATAGAGGAGCCTAGTGGTCTTAGTCCATGGGGCTGCAGAATCAGACTGAACAGTTGAGCACTCACATGCCAATATTTAGTAATTTTTTTCTGATTTGTATGTACTTTGTAGCCTATCCCTCCCACCTCCCCCATCCCCCAGGTCTCTAATAAAGTAGTTGGTTATCTGTGTTGGAAAAATTGCAATAAAATGGATTCAAATTTGACTTCTTTCTCCACTCAAAAGCATTATCCTTTAATTAAGCTTAACAACTCTCTCAGGGAGGTCAATTTGCCTAAGAGAGTGAAGCCCTATGGAAGCACATAGCCTAAATCCTATCAATTACAGAACAAGGTTGTGAAGGAATTTTTACATGTGAATGCACACTCACTTGTGTCTGATATTTCAGGAATAACAGAACACAGAAAAGTAATACAACAAGAGACTTGATGTGGACAAAAGAAAGCCCAATATTCAGAAGGTACTACAACATTAAGGAAACTGCCGAAGAGTGGGACAAATAATTGGAAGACCAGAATTCTAGTCCACGATTTCTCTCTTATTAACTTTATAATCTGATGTAAACTTCAAGTTACCAAACTTTAATTCCCTTTAAAAAAGGTTATAATACTAAAAAATTCAACAAATTATGGATGCAGACAATTTATAGAATTGTTGAAAAGTGAAAGTGAAGTCGCTCAGTCATGTCCAACTCTTCACGACCCCATGGACTGCAGCCTACCAGGCTCCTCTGTCCATGGGATTTTCCAGGTAAGAGTACTGGAGTGGGGTGCCATTGCCTTCTCTGTTATAGAATTGTTAGGGGTTAAGATAAAGATCTAGGTTTCCCTGGTAGCTCAGATGGTAAAGAATCTGCCTGCAATGCAGGAGACCAGGGTTTATTTTGGATGGGGAAGATCCCCTGGAGAAGGGAATGGCTACCCACTCTAGTATTCTTTCCTGGGAAATCCCACAGACAGAGATGCCTGACAGCTACAGTCCATGGGTCACAAACAGTCGGACATGACTGACTGTCTAAGCATATAAGATAAAGATCTACTTCACACTCATTGGAGACTTGGTCCCACATGGCATTTTGAAAGTATAAAGATGAAAGGTTGAATTTCTATATTCAGATCTTGAGAAGATAATAGAAGGAAACAAGCCATTACAGTCCTCTGTGTTACAGCCACAAGTAAGATAGGTAGCCCCTGGGAAGAAGATCTTAATATTGCCTTCAGCGGTGGCCTTCAAAGAAAGCAATAAGGCTTTATCTGCACCTGGGCAAGTGAGCCCTACTGGAGAAAAATCACAAAAGAGGACAGATGATATCAGCATAAATTTATAGTCATGTAGCTCAGCTGAACCACAGACAATGGCTGGTATCCTACACTATGTTTTAAACTGATTCACTCTCTACATTTCCCAAAGATTTCTTGGTTTTGATCTCTAATCTGCTATTCCACTCTCTCCTCCAACTCTCAGCAGACAATTTCTCCTCTTATAAAGACAAACGAGATTAGTTTTCCACTTCCAAATTATGCTAAACTCTGACATCTCTGTTCATTCTTTCCTTACTTCTTGTCTAAGACTGGTCCCTCTATCTGTTCTACATCTCATTTTTTAGGAAGCTGTTGTCAGAAATCCTATCTCTTTTTGTATATTAAATTCTTTACACAAACATTCATTGAGCACCATTACATGCCAGGAGGCACTGTTCTAGATGCTTTTGAAACAGCTCACTCAACAAAACAGGAGAAAAAAAAAAAAAAAAGCAAACAACTCCTAATCTTAAGAAGTTACATCCTAGTGAAGGGATACAGGCAGTAAATACAGTCCTTCTCAAGACTTTGAATAAATATAATATGGATATAAATGTAGGAATTGACACATTCTGTGAAAAAATCAGAGCAAAGTAAGTAAAATTAAGAGTGTGTGGCAGTGTAGCAGGTTCATGTTTTATACAGGATGGTCAGGGTAAGCCTCATTGAGCAGAGTCATGAAGAAGCTAACAGCCACCTGACTGACGAAATAGTTTTCCAAAAAAGAGAACAGATGTAGTACGGTTGGAGTAGAGTGAGCGGGAGAAGTGAAGTCAGAGAATTAAGGACAGGTGATGATGAGCAGGTCACCATGGGCTTTTCAAGCAGTTGTAATCATGTTGGCCTTTACTCTGTGTGGATTGGAGCCACTTTGGAAAGTTCTGAGCAGTTGACTGACCTAATCTTACTGATGTTTTAAGAAGTCTTCTGGCAGGTTCTTCCTATCTGAGTCATTTCTGACAACTTTTAAGAATGGTCAGTTATTCTTCTTTCTAAATATAATCCTTCTTAGCTGATCATATTTTTGTATCTGCTTCAGAACTCTGTACCATCCATCAAGCCCTCTCTTGCCTTAGCTTTACTTTCTACTGTTACTACCTCTTTGGTAATATGCAGCTTTTCCCATCTTAAAAAGGTTACTTAGTTTCTTAATCTCTGACTCTTCTTACCATAGTCCCCACACCTTTAACTCTAGTATGGGTCAAATAGTTCCATGCACTGAAAACACCAGACAAATAGACATTGGAGCTATCTAGTAAAGGAGACAAAGAAGGGGTCAAAAAATTAGAATATAATGCAATAAGCATCATTATAGGATACTGAGTATTAGGAATCCAGGGTAGAATAATTCTTTGTTAAAAGAACCCGGAAAGATGTCATTAAAAAGTGCCATTTTAACTGAAATGAAACATCATAGAATTTTGAAGGGAAGGAGAAATACCAAAGAGAGCAAAAAGCAAATGCAAAGGCACAGAATAAACCATTAAAACATTAGTGATGGGATGAGTTGCATTTTGACTAGAAAGCACTGATAGCCTGGAAGAAAGAAATGGATCAAGACAAAGCTGGAAGATGAGGTTATAGACAGTTACTCCTCACTGTTTCCTGTACCTTTCTACTAGTTCTCCCCATTTCTGATACACTGAGTCCTATAACATCGGACAGAGTACCTCTTTTTTTAACTTTTTATTTTATATTTGAATACAACTGATTAACAATGTTCTGATAAGTTTCAGGTGGACAGTGAAGGGGCTCAGTCATACATATAGATGTATCTATTCTCCCCTAAACTCTCCTCCCTTGCAGGCTGCCACGTAATTGAGCAGAGTTCCCTGTGCTGTATACAGTAGGTTCTGTTGGTTATCCATTTTAAATATAGCAATGTGTACACGTCCATCCCAAACTCCCTAGCTATCCCCTCCCCACATCATTCCCCCCTGGTAACCATAAGTTTGTTCTCTGTGAGTCTGTTTCTCCTTTGTAAATATGTTCATTTTTATTCATTGTTTTAGATTCTGCATATAAGGGATGTCATGCAGTATTTCTCCTTGTTTCTGACAGAGTGCTTCCTGTCTCACTGACATCATATGGAAAACAAAATGAGTTCCATTTACATATTCTCTAACATTAGCCTGAACCCTCTTTATTTTTTTAAAAAGATAGTAAATATTTATTTTTTTATTGAAGTATAGTAGATTTTCAGTGTTATGGTCGTTTCAAGTTGATAATTCACTCCGCAGCAAAAAGATTCAGTTATACATACATATATATCTATTTTTTCAGATTATTTCCCCTTATAGGTTATTACAAAATATTGAGTATAGTTTCCTGTGCTGTGCAGTAGGTCTTTGTTGGTTATCTATTTTACATATAGTAATGTGTATATGTTAATCCCAAACTCCTAATTAATCCCTTCCTCCCCTCCCCCTTTTGGTAACCATAAATTTGTTTTCTATGTCTGTGACTCTATTTCTGTTGTGTATATAAGGTCATTTGTATCATTCTTTTTTTCTTAGACCCCACGTATAAACAATATCATATTTGTCTTTCTCTGTCTGGCTTACTTCACTTAGCATGATCATCTCTAGGTCTTTGAACTCCCTTGATTTTTAAGATCCACATTTTATTCTTAAAACTTTGAGCCAGTACAGTATTGCCTCTGGCATGACCAAGATCTCTGCCTACACCCACCATTCTGAGCGCACATGAGTCCCACATGAGACTACTGTCCTATACTTTCTCCCTACTGAATGCTCATGCAGTTTTCCTACTTGGCCTTTATCCTCTTCACTCCTCATCCTTGCCTTTGCCTGTATCACCTGTCCAATAATAAAAATATTCACCCTTTACTGGGTGTCTATTATATGGCAGAATTTGTACTCAGTCTTTCCTATACTTCATCTCACTCAGTTCTCACAACAACCTAATAGATATTATTGGTTTCCCATTACAGATACTAGGTAAAAAACTTGGCTAAATTCATACAAGTAAAAAGTGGTAGAGATGGAATTATAACCTAACACTGTAGGCCTCCAAAGTCTATACTCTTTCTACTCTGCAGCATTCCTCTTTCTTTAATTATTGTTTCCCTCCTTTCTTCCCACTGCCACACCCCCAGTTAATGTCCCCAATTTTGTGCATCCCTAGTCTGCTCTTTCCCACTTTCTGTACCACCCATTCTCCTGATCCCTGGTCTTGACCTTACTGACATCGATTTCCTTTTCAATCAAGTCTTTCTTGCACAAATTCCTCACTTTTTGAATTTAGCCTTTCCACTCCATCTGAGCTTTTAGAGATCAGTTTAAAGTTCCAAAATCTGGTTTGTCTAATTTTCTTGTCTTAAGCAACATGCCTCCTAAGTCCATGTAATATTCCAGACACCCTAATACTCATGATGATCTTTCCCCCAACCCTCATTGACCCTTATATGTATCTACATCAATGTGACCTCTCCCCACTCTATATTGACCTCTAATCCAGCCACTGACCTGGCATGTTTCACTGAGTCACCATTTCCTAGCTGAAAGCCTTTGTTAGGAAGAGAATGTTGGCTCAGAAAGGAAGATGGACCTACCTACTGAATCAAAGAAATGGATTGATGTGTATTACTTAGAAGATACTACAGATGGGAAAAAGATTTTCTCAAGAAGGAAGACGAAGTTAGATGAGAACAAGAGGAATATTGTAAATAGAGGGAGGTGGTTTGTGCAATTCAGGGGGAAGGTAGATGGAAAGGAAAATTAAAAGTTCAGGTTTCAGAAGAGATAAAGTAGGCCTGGACTCCAAAGGATTGGGAACATACAGGGGCTTTTGGCTATATAAGACAACACATAAAGATACTAAATAGTATCCTGCCTCCAGACCGAGTGATCTTACTAAAATATAAACAGAAACAAGTGATTCTCCAGTTCAAATCCTCCAGCGACCATACAGTACAACTGAACTCCTTACATTGCATAGCAAGTGCCTCAGGCTCTGACCCCCACATTCTGAATATTCTTTCTCAGCTACTCAATCCAAGCTCAAGCTCCACTGAAGAATTTGATGTGTTTCAGTGCAACGTCCTCCTTCAAGACTCTATGTAGTTGCACATACTCTATCTTCTACCTGAAATTCATTCTAAATCTTGCCACCTGGTAAATGCCTACTCAGATTCATCCTCCCTATCAAACTATGCCTAACCACCCCTTGCTAACACCACCTCCTGCCCATCACTCCAGCTCTCTGGTTTTGTAACATTTTGAAATAAAGAGCATCATATCATGGTAACATGTATCATTTTGCTTACTTATTACCACTACTAGATTTATGAATGCCTTGAAAATACCAATCTTATACTATTTTCAGCTTGGTCATCTTTTTAATCTCTAGATGTCTAGCTTAGTTCCTGAAGCATGGTTGTCACTAAATAAGCAAATACATTTTTGATGTTTATTAAGATCAGATGTCTCACCATGGTGCACTCCGTTTTTTTGCTTTAGGAATGCAAGTGAAGTAGGTCATCTTGGTCGAGTCTAGCTTGGAGATCTTGGTTCAGTTGCCCAGTACTCTGACCAGTAGAGAGTTGTCTGGTGAAAATCACCTGTGCCACCCCTGTGAGTCTTTGCCTCTTCACCTGAAAGGACTTGAAGTTAGGGGATAAAAAGGAAAAGGGGGGAGGGAAGGGAAATAAAGGAGAAGTTTTGGAATAACCTAATCTAAATCCTTGAAAATTGCTTCTATGTGAAACTCAAGAATTCCATGCCTTTGTAATTCTCCTCACTTGGGAAAGATACTAGGGTCCAGATGGACTAGGGAAATGGAAAATTTTTTCTTCTGTTTATCAAAGAAAAGGCAAAATCAACTTAATACATATATGTGACAAGACTTTTAAGTCCAAACTTCAAAAGTAACTTCTGGGCCTGTTAGATACCCCTTTTGGATGGTAAGAGCCCGAGGTGGGAGAAATTTTTTTTTTTCTGTTTTATATGCTTTTTCTCTGTATCTATTCAATGTATACCTCTTCCTACTTGTCTCTTCTTGCTCTTGTTCTGTTTCTCTGCCACTTTACATGTTGACTCTTCCCACAGACATCATTCAGGCAGAACCTAGAGCTGGACAATTCCAGGACGCAATGAGCCAACTGCTCAATAGAGGCAACTGTTCTTTAAAAGACACATCCTTGGGGATTTG
Organism: Oryx dammah; assembly: GCF_014754425.2. Lineage (NCBI taxonomy): Eukaryota > Metazoa > Chordata > Mammalia > Artiodactyla > Bovidae > Oryx > Oryx dammah. The sequence continues at coordinate 45,060,091 of NW_024070201.1, read as the reverse complement.
GTTCACAAATGCTATAGGATTTTCAAGAGCAATAATGAAGAAGTTAAAGAAATTTCCCTAGTGACCTCCTAGGGCCACTAGACAGTATGATTATCAGTTGGAGAAACAGAATAGTAACAGTTTTATGGAATATCAATCTGGTGATTTATCCTAATCTTAGTTCTAAAGCTTGGTTTTCTTCCACTCTCTGGTTGTCTGGGAGGTAACTATTACTCATGACCTATTACTTTAAGGCATTAATATTATCCAAAGTGGATGCTGGTGAGAGGATCAAAATACCCAAAAGAGTATTTAACAGAGTTATCAGTACACACTAAGTGCTAAAGAGAACTTTCTCTCCACCTCCACTTACCCCGCTCAAGAGATAAGTACCCCTGAACATCAAAGAAAACAATTGCACACAGGGCTAGGGAATCAAGTTTTGGTTGGTAAAGCAATTTTTTTTTTAAGTTGCTCAATCACATCTGACTCTTTGCGACCCCATGAACTATACAGTTCATGGAATTCCCCAGGCCAGAATACTGGAGCAGGAAGCCTTTCCCTTCTCCAGGGGATCTTCCCAACTCAGGGATCGAACCAAGGTCTCTCACTGTAGGCGGATTCCTTACCAGCTGAGCCACAAGGGAAGCCCAAGAATACTGGAGTGGGTACCCTATCCCTTCTCCAGCAGACCTTCCTGATCCAGGAATTGAACCAGGGTCTCCTGCATTGCACGGGGATTCTTTACCAACTGAGCCAGTAGGTAATTTTGGCTCTTTAACTTTTAACTTCTTTTGTCTTGGCTCTTCTTTTTGGATTGTTTTACATTGTTCTCCTTCATGTCTCATGTTAGTTTTTGAGGATAATCTGAGGAAGAGATGTGGAAGGAGAAATATCCATTCTTAGAGATCCAAGAAGAAAATTAACAAGGTTCTAAAGCAAAGGAGAGCAAGAGACGAGGCAAAAAGCACATGGATCAGGCAGCTGAGAGCACCTCTGTCCTAAACCTTAGATTAAAACCTTCTGTTTCCATGTCTCCATTTAACCATTCCATGACTCTGTTACCATTAGAATGATAAGATCTTATGGGCCATGATTAGACAGTGGTTTGCTGGGTCAGGAAGATCCCCTGGAGTAGGAAATGGCAATCCACTCCAGTTCTTGTCTGGAAAATTCCACAGACAGAAGAGCCTAGAAGGCTATGGACCAGGGGGTCACAAAGAGTTGGACATGACTGAGAGACTGCACGTGCACACACGCACACGAACACACACACACAGACACACACACACACTGAGAGAAAGTACAAGGAGACTGCTGCAGACTATTCAGACTCTAGGAGTCAGACCAGTAAAACAAGAAATGACCTTATGGAAACTTCCCTAGTGGTCCTGTTGCTAAGACTCTGAGATTCCAATGTAGGGGGTCTGGTCAGGGAGCTAGATCCCTGGTCAGGGTCAATCCCTGGTCAGGGAACTAGATCCCACATGCCTCAATTAAGAGTTCGAATGATAAAACTATAGATCCTCCATGCTACAACTAAAAATGATCCCTCATGCCAAATGAAGACTGAAGATCCCACGAGCTGCAACTAAGACCTGCATGGTCAAATAAGTAAATAAATTTTTTTTTTAAAAAAAAAAGAAAAGAAATGACCTTATGTTTCAGATCTGGTCCAGCCTGATCACCAGTTAGAAGACTGAGGACACAGATCCAACATGTGATAGAACGTGTCTTTGGCCTCTATATCCCCTCTGTATATTTCTCTCTTTGAAAATGGCAAGCGTTGAGACAGCATATGATGGTTATTGTCCAATATATGGAGATTTTGTCAACTTCCTGTTAAATGCTTTTCTATTAGAGATAAGATTAACAAACAAATATATTGATAGGTATAATTTTGGTGTCATCTATAAAGCATTCATGGGATCATATTTTCTGGGCTAAAATTCATGAACCAGAACAAAGAGAAATTTTTAAAATTTTATTTTTATAAAAACAAAGAGAAATTTTAAATAGTATATCAATTTATTAATACCCTTTAGTAAACATAAAACTAGGTAAAATAATTATAAAATCCAATAGGTAAGTATTTACTTACTACTGTGTTTATATTATTCACTTAATATAGGTTTATGTCATATTTTTACATGTATGCTTAAAAAGAATTCTGCTTCTCAATAGTCATCAGATTTATTGATTCAGATTTATCAATAGCTGAAACACGGGAGTTCTAGGATAATTCCAGATACTTCAGGAAATAGTAAAGTTATCTACTCAGTCTCTCAAGCCATAAATCTTTGAATTATTCTAAATTTTAATTCTTTTAACCTGAAACACCCCAGTTAATCAAATGATTAAGGACATCTTTATTTTTAAAGTGCAAAGACTGATATCAGTAGGGTTGTACAGACATCTGTGAATACAAAAAAGCAACAACTCTCTGTAGAAGCTAACATTAATAATCTGTGTGTGCCTGCTATGTTCTAAAGACTTCACATACATGTTATCTAATTTAACACTTTCAACAACTCTATAAAATGTTACTAATATTCCCAATTTCCAAACAAGAAAATGAAGGTTCATAATAAATAAAAATTTCCCCAGGGAGTGACTGTATCAGTCAATGTTGTGTTACAGGTAATCAAATTTATCTTAGGTAGCTTAAACAGAAAGAATTTGATTATTGTAAAGTCATTGAGAAGGCTGGAGTTCAGGAGTTTAGGATGAACCCCAGAAACAACTTTGAGCCTCCACAACCACCTTGTCTCAGACACAATACAGAAAACTGTTGCTGTTGCTGCTGCTTCCTCTCTATGGCTCATGAACCAAATCTGTTGCCTGCATAACTTTGGCCATAAGCCACACCAGCTAAATGAATGTCCCACACACTGACTCCTTCTGCCTGTGATTTATGTCAGAATCAAAGTGTTATATAAATGCACCATCAGTTCAGTTCAGTTCAGTTCAGTCGCTCAGTCGTGTCTCTTTGTGACCCCATGAATTGCAGCATACCAGGCCTCCCTGTCCATCACCAACTCCCGGAGTTCACTCAGACTCACATCCATCGAGTCCATGATGCCATCCAGCCATCTCATCCTCTGTCATCCCCTTCTCCTCCTGCCCCCAATCCCTCCCAGCATCAGAGTCTTTTCCAATGAGTCAGCTCTTTGCATGAGGTGGCGAAAGTATTGGAATTTCAGCTTCAGCATCATTCCTTCCAAAGAAATCTCAGGGCTGATCTCCTTCAGAATGGACTGGTTGGATCTCCTTGCAGTCCAAGGGACTCTCAAGAGTCTTCTCCAACACCACAATTCAAAAGCATCAATTCTTCGGCGCTCAGCCTTCTTCACAGTCCAACTCTCACATCCATACATGACCACTCGAAAAACCATAGCCTTGACTAGATGGACCTTAGTTGGCAAAGTAATGTCTCTGTTTTTGAATATGCTATCTAGGTTGGTCATAACTTTCCTTCCAAGGAGTAAGTGTCTTTTAATTTCATGGCTGCAGTCACCATCCGCAGTGATCTTGGAGCCCAAAAAAATAAAGTCTGACACTGTTTCCACTGTTTCCCCATCTATTTCCCATGAAGTGATGGGACTGGATGCCCATACAGGAACCTGAATATTAATAAAAACCTGAGGTCTGTAATTTTAAGCTTTCCAGCCTTAACATGTTAGGAAATAATGAAATGAGTATGAAGAAAGACATGATGTTTGCTTCAATCTAAAAATTAGAGGAGTTAGAGAACAGAATGTTTAAAAATTGGAACTAAGCCAAAAAATGTGGAAGTTATGGGCACTGTGGCTATCAGTTGGAAGCCTGACATTCAGACAGGGATTTATTCCTCATATATCTATTGATCACTGAATGCATGATAGTAACTTTTAGTAACTGTGAGACATAAAGAAACTTATAATCTAGTGTTTTAAATAAGATGTATATTTGAATCATTATCAGTATAAGATAGAGTCTAAAAAGTGTTACAACCAAGATATCATCACTCTGAACACAAGTTACACACAACTAGAGTCATTTCTTCCTGATAGGTGTGGAGACAAGTCAGCACAAGCGGGAAGCTGGAAGAAACAGAAAAACTATCATAGATGATTTGCAGTTCCAGTTGAGTTTTAAAGATATTATGAGCAATCCTGTGCCTTGTATTTTGTTGGATAATGTAGAATCAGTTCAGTTCAGTTCAGTCGCTCAGTCGTGTCCAACTCTTTGTGACCCCATGAATCGCAACACGCCAGGCCTCCCTGTCCATCACCAACTCCCGGAGTTCACTCAGACTCACGTCCATCGAGTCAGTGATGCCATCCAGCCATCTCATCCTCAGTCGTGTCCGACTCTGTGCGACCCCATAGATGACAGCCCACCAGACTCCCCCATCCCTGGGATTCTCCAGGCAAGAACACTGGAGTGGGTTGCTATTTCCTTCTCCTCTGGTATGTGTCAAATGCTGTACCAGATGTCTTCACATATATCCATTTTCATTTAACCTTCATATCAACTTTGGAAGTAGATATTATGACCTACTTTCAACAGATGAGGAAACTGAAGCTCAAAGAAATCAAAATTCTAATTTGCTGCAAAAGCTACAAATTTAACTACTGATAATGCTGTAGTCGCAAGCTGAATGTTTGCCTCACAAGATCATGTATTTTCCCAATATTTTTTCACTTCCCCAATTGCCAGTGAGACTGTTTTAAAAGGCTGACTATGCTACTTATTAGAAGATAGTAAACCTGAGTGTGTGAAATAGAAGCAACTGGGAAAATATATTGGGGAAATTCTTCTACAGATCTTATAGTCTAATTTACTGTGATAAGACAAGAAATGCAACCTAAAAGGGGGAAAGTGAAAGAGTAGTTCTGTGCAGTAAACTAGCTTAAACCTGGGAAACAGACAGTCAAGTGTCTATCTACAGTGTCAAGTGCTGAGGCTGGTGTTATAGCTTCAAGGATGAATAAGGTTAATTTCTGCGCTAGAGAAGCTCACAATATACTCAGAGTCAAGCACAAACTGCCATCTGTCATTCAAAATGAAGAGGTGCTCTGGTCGAGGCTGAATATTGAAAGACAATGCCCCTTGTCCCTGCTTCACTGTGTAAGTGGCTGCCTTTCGCCTGATAAAAATGCAACAAGCTGAAGATCTGGTGCTTGCAGAGACTGAAAATACCTCTGTAGAACTTACTGTATACCCACAAACCTATATGGTAAGAGGAATTCACAGATTAGTAAGATTTGGGTTGGTGAACATGAGTCTACTTCCTCTTGTGACCCTTTCTTCATTCTGTCACTTTGTGTTAGTCATCTTTCAGGTTTCCTAGTGTGTTGGTATCTCTCGTGACTCTTGCCCTTTACCATCTTTGCAAGCCCTGATCTTTATTACTGTCCACCATTTTCGTCTATCTAATTCCTGCAAGTGTTAGCCTAAATGCTACTTCTACTGGAATATTTTCTCTGATCATCTTAGGTCTAACTATTATTTGTTTCCAAAGAACCCTGTATTCATATCATCACAATGCTGGAGGCAATTGTGCCTTTATCTTCCTCACTCATCTCTGAGCTATTAGAAGGAAGAATCTGTGTGTTTTTGGTAGTTGTTGTCCACTGTAGTCTATCACAGAGCTTGGCAAGAAATAGGGGCACAAGAAATAATGAATGAATGAAGTTAAGAAAGACGAGTATATTGTAGTTATTGAGTGTGCCACAGGGACTAATATCAGAATGGATGTTTCATATTGGAGATCAGTAAAAATAAGGCTGATTTGGTTCAGGTGGCAAAAATGTCAGACATTATTGAGCTTCATGAATGGTAGAGTGATTTTAAAATAATAAATAAATGCACAGGGAACTCTGTTCAATATTATGTGGCAAACTAGATTGGAAGGGAGCTTGTGAAAGAATGGATACATGTACATGTGTGGCTGTATCACTTTGCTGTACACCTGAGGCTAGCACTATATTAATCAACTATACTCCAGTATAAAATAAAAAGTTTTAAAAAAGACTAGAATGAGTAGATACTATTTAATACAAATCAAGAATTACTAAACAGTAGAGTAACATTTCAAAAGCAATAGATAAGAAAGATTAATACAGGAATGTTGAATAATATATTTAAGGAGCTTAGAATATAAAGGAGACAAATTTTAGACTCCAACTTTAAATGAACAAAATGTGGAGTCATAATAGCTTTTTCTGATTACTGTTTTCATATTTTAACCTCAGCTTGATCAATTTTGTAGAATTCTTCTTGGTATTCTATATTGTCTTATCTAGTCAGCATGTCCCATAATAATATATAAGACTTGCATTTGCCTTAGAAAATTTGTATTTGTTTTCACTTATAGTAATGGCACCCCACTTCAGTACTCTTGCCTGGAAAATGCCATGGATGGAGAAGCCTGGTAGGCTGCAGTCCATGGGATCACTGACTTGGACACAACTGAGCGAATTCATTTTCATTTTTCACTTTCATGCATTGGAGAAGGAAATGGCAACCCACTCCAGTGTTCTTGCCTGGAGAACCCAGGGACGGGGGAGCCTAGTGGGCTGCCGTCTATGGGGTCGCACAGAGTCGGACACGACTGAAGTGACTTAGCAGCAGCATAGTATGTAACAACATGTTATATTGATGTATTGAGGGTTTCAGTTCAAGCATTTACTGTTGTAATGCTATTCTCTTAGTTTGCTTATAATAGTCATATATAGCATGAAAGACCACAAGAATCCAAGAGCCCAAAAGGGAGTGTTTCAAGAGATACATATCAACTGCAAAAGTTACATTAATACTGATTCTTTCATCCCTCGTGAAACTACTGATCCCATTCCTGTAATAAGAAATAAGCTCTTATAGTCCTTGAAGGGTTTTCCTGGTAGCTCAGACAGTAAAGAATCTGCTTGCAATGCAGGAGACCTGGGCTCAATCCCTGGGTCAGGAAGATCCCCTGGAGAAAGGAATAACTACCTACTGCAGTATTCTTGCCTGGAGAACTCCATGGACAGAGAAGCCTGGTGGGCTACAGTCCATGGGGTTACAAAGATTTGGACACAACTGAGTGACTAACACTTTCACTTTTTTTATTTTCAAACATGGATGAGAACTGAGAAATGCTCAAAATTATTGTTATTATCAATGGTAGTTGATCACCAATAACACAATATAATTGCAAAGAGCACTACCATCACCATCACTACCACACCATCATGTCTTTTCATCACATTTACAAATCTTATGTACTGAATTGCTTGATCGAGACACCAATGTTGTTAACAAAAGTCTCTCTGAGAGCTATGATCATAGATTCATATATTACTTAACACAATGGTTAAAAGCTAGATTCTTTGGGTTCAAATAATGGTTTTGATATTTATAGGTACACAATTTCAGGTAACTTATTTAAATCTCTCTGTGTATGCTTCACTTTCCTGATATTTAAAATCAAGTATCTAACCATAACTAACTCATGGAGGCATTTTGAGAATAAAATAGATTACCTTGTGTAAAGGGTTAATAAAACCATTTTACATATGTTAGTATTTACTGTTGCTTTCTAATTTCAAGGAATATATTGTCATATACAGTGCATATTAAATATACTCAAAGATTAAAGATTATATAGTGAAAGTGACAAATAGATTCAAGATATTAGCTCTGATAGGGTGCCTGAAACTAGGGACAGAGGTTCATGACATTGTATAGCAGGTGGTGATCAAACGATCCCAAAGAAAGAGAAATACAAAAAGGCAAAATGACTGTCTGGGAGGCCTTACAAATCTCTGAGAAAAGAAAACCAAAAGGCAAAGGAAAAAAGGAAAGATATACTTATCTGAATGCAGCATTCCAAAGAATATCAAGGAGAGATAAGAAAGCCTTCCTGAGTGAACAATGCAAAGAAATAAAGGAAAACAATAGACTGGAAAAGACTAGAGATCTCTTCAAGAAAACTAGAGATACCAAGGGAACATTCCATGCAAAGGTGAGCACAACAATGGACAGAAATGGTGTGTAACTAATAGAAACAAAAGATGTTAAGAAGAGGTGGCAAGGATACACAGAAGAACTATACAAAAAAGATCTTCATGACCCAGATAACCATGATGTTGTGATCACTCACCTAGAGTTAGACATCCTGGAATGTGAAGTCAAGTGGGCCTTAGGAAGCACCACCACAAACAAAGCTAGTAGAGGTAATGGAAATCCAGCTGAGCTATTTCAAAGCCTAAAAGATGATGCTGTGAAAGTGTTGCACTCAATATGCCAACAAATATGGAAAACTCAACAGTGGCCACAGAACTGGAAAAGGTCAGTTTTCATTCCAATCCCAAAGAAGGGCTATGCCAAAAAATGTTTAAACTACCACCCAATTGCACTCATTTCACACGCTAGCAAAGTAATGCTCAAAGTTCTCCAAGCCAGGCTTCAACAGTATGTGAACTAAGAACTTCCAGATGTTCAAGCTGGATTTACAAAAGATAGAGGAATCAGAGATCAAATTGCCAACATCCACTGAATCATAGACGAAGCAAGAGAATTCCATAAAAACATCAACTACTCCTTCATTGACTATGCTAAAGCCTTTAACTGTGTGGATCACAACAAACTGTGGAAAATTCTTCAAGAGAAGGGAATACCATACCACCTGACCTGCCTCCTGAGAAATCTGTGTGCAGTTCAAGAAGCAAGAGTTAGAACTGGACACGGAACAATCAACTGGTTCAAAATTAGGAAAAGGGTACGTCAAGGCTGTATATAGTCACCTATTTAATTTATATGCAGAGTACATCATGTGAAATGCCAGGCAGGATGTAGCACAAGCTGGAATCAAGATTGCTGGGAGAAATATCAAAAACTTCAGATATGAGGGTGACAACACCCTTGTGGCAGAAAGTGAAGAGAAACTAAACAGCCTCTGTTGAAAGTGAAAGAGGAGAGTGAAAAAGCTGGCTTAAAACTCAACATTCAAAAAACTAAGATGATGGCAATTGGTCCCATCACTTCATGGCTACTATGGGGTAACAATGGAAACAGTGACAGACTTTATTTTCTTGGGCTCCAAAATCATTGCATATGGTGACTGCAACCACAAAATTGAAAAACACTTGATCCTTGGAAGAAAAGCTATGACAAACTTAGACAGCATGTTAAAAAGGAGACATGTTACTTTGCTGACAAATGTCCATCTAGTCAAAGCTATGGTTTTTCCAGTAGCCATGTATGGATGTGAGACTTGGACCATGAAGCGAGCTGAATGATGAAGAATTGATGCTTTTGAACTGTGCTGTTGGAGAAGACTCTTGAGAGTCCCTTGGACTGCAAGGAGATCAAACCAGTCCATCCTAAAGGAAATCAATCCCAAATATTCATTAGAAGGACTGATGCTGAAGCTGAAGCTCCAATACTTTGGCGACCTTATGCGAAGGGCCAACTTATTAGAAAAGACCCTGATGCTCAGAAAGATTGAAGGCAGGAGAAGGGGATGACAGAGGACAAGATGATTCGATGGCATCACCAACTCAGTGGATATGAGTTTGAGCAGCTCCAGGAGATGGTGAAGACCAGGGAAGCCTGGACTACTGCAGTCCATGGGTCACAAAGAGACAAGATTGAGTGACTAAACAACATCAACAAAAGATTAAAGCAGTAAATAATGTGTTTTGTTTGTTTATAATTTTTTCTGTCTTCAAATGCTGTGATTACTTTAAGAATCTAGATCTATAGAGCAAGTAAGCGTGCACAACCATTCGAAGTGTCTCGGGAATGACTTCCTTGCTGGATCCGTCTCCTCCGCAAGGCAACAGGCCTCAGCTGAGCAGCAAGCACTGGCCAGCACCCACTGTCTTTTTGATAGCATTCTTGACTTCCTGGTTCCTCAGACAGTAGATGAATGGATTTAGCATGGGCGTGAGGACTGCATACACAGCTGAAATTAGTTTGTTGGAGTTAAATGAAGCAATAGCTCTGGGCCGAACATACATGAAAATCATAGCTGTGTAATAAATTATGACTACCATGAGGTGGGATGCACAGGTGGAGAAGGCCTTCTTCCTTCCCTGGGTGGAGGGTATACGCAGAATGGTGGAGACAATGTAGACGTAGGAGAGGATGGTAGTGGTGAGAGGGAAGACAAGAATGACAATAGCCAAAGCAAAGTCCACGAGCTCAGCTGTGGACATGTCTTTGCAGGCCAGTTTGAGGATTGGTGAGATGTCACAGAAAAAGTGGTTCATGACATTGGAGCCACAGAAAGTGACATGTGAAATAAAATAGACCTTGATTACAGAGACCATGAAACCACTCATATAGGAAAAAGCCACCAGCCGCACACAGTGACCTGTGGTCATGACGACCGGGTATCTGAGAGGGTGGCAGATGGCCACATAGCGGTCATAGGCCATGGCTGCCAGAAGTACACACTCCGTGCAGGCAAGCGAGATAAAGAAGTACAGCTGGGTCATGCAGCCTGTGAAGGAGATGTGCCGTCTCTGCAGGAGGAATCCATCTAGCATCTTGGGGACAGTGACAGAGACATACCAGACCTCCAGGAAGGACAGGCTACTCAGGAAATAGTACATGGGCTTATGGAGGGAGCCAGTGACCCAGACAGTGAGCATGATGACAAGATTCTCTACTACCACCAGCAAGTAGGCCACAAGGAAGACGGAGAAGAGCAGGACCTGCAGCCAGGGGGCGGTGGGGAAGCCCACCAGGAAGAACTCGCTCACCAGAGAGATGTTTCTCCCCAGCATGACTAAGAGCTCTGAGAGGCAGGAAGTCATCACAAATAATGAAGGTGGCTATGACACTGGAGAGGAGACCAGTATAAGTTAATAAATCAGTCTTTCCTGGGAATGAGACTCATAAAATAATCTCTGTCAGTATGAAGTAATTTTCCAATGGGAGGCATACATTTCCATCAGAAACAATGTGTGTATGTTATGAAAAACTCCTGGAATCAAAGTTCCCTCTCATCTCTTACTCTCACTCACCTGATGAAATATTTGGATGTCACTCTCTGTGTCATTCCTTACTCCTTTGTCCATGAACATGGACCAATGGTCTCTAACTTGCTGGTTTCAAATCTCAATTTAATTAGAAAGCCACAGCACAAAGACATTTTTACTGCCTGGAAGAAATGTTTAGGAGAACATCAGAAAAAGCTCCAGGGTTTAATATTTCGGTGATCTATTGCCTGTAGTCCTTTGATCCACCACCATTTCTTCAGAGTAGAGCCTGTGGAAATTTAAAAAGATGATAACTCTTGGACAATCCATTAATGACTCTCCATTGCTCTTAGATAAAAGTTCGTATTTTGACCCCTACGTATTTCTCCAGCCTCTCTCTTGGCACCCTCTAAATTGTTTCCATGCTTGAGATATACTCAAATAGTTCTGCTCCTCAAGCACACTGTAATCACTCTTGCATTTTACATGTACTCATCCCTCTTCCTTTTATGCCCTTTCCCCATTTTTATCTGTTGATTTAAGATTCCATCTAGGAGATAACCCCACCAAAGCAGAGTGAAATACTTCAGCAACATTTTCTTCCAATGCACAACCTTCTCATGCATTGAGATTTCTCTCCTTTACACTGTATCTTTCAAAACTCAGGGAGATATTGGTCAAAGGGTTTAATATTCTGGTTATATGATGAATAAGCTCCAGGATTCTATTGTACAGCCTGGTGACTACTGTTGTTAATGCTACATTATATACTTGCAAGTTGCTAAAAGAATAGATCTTATATGTTCTCATCACACACAAAGAAATCAAAATTATGTTACATAATAGAGGTGTTAACTCACCTTATTGTGGTAAGTTTTTCATAATATATATGTGTATGAAGTCATCATATTATACTGCTTAATCTTACGCAATGTTATATGTTGATTATATCTCGAAAGAGCTGAGAAAAAAAGACTGTCCTTCAAGACTATGAACCCAATGCCTAGAATAGTGACTGGAAAACATAAATATTATCAAATATGTATTAACAAGTGAATTAATCCCTTTAAGCTGGTGGCAGGAGGCACGTAACTATCAGGCTACACATCTTTGGACATATGTCCACCTTGCATACCGAGGGTGTGTGCTGTGCTTAGTCACTCAGTTGTGTCCAACTCTTTGCAATGCCATGGACTGTAGCCCACCAGGCTCCTCTGTCCATGGGGATTCTCCAGGCAAGAATACTGGAGTGGGTTGCCATGCCTTCTTCCAAGGGATCTTCCCAACCCAGGGAACAAACCCAGGTCTCCCATCTTGCAGGTAGATTCTTTACCATCTGAGCCACCAGGGAAGCCCACATACCCAGGGTACTTTCGTGTTAAATTCTCCACCCTATCTGAGAACACTGGATATGATCCTTTGTATCAGGTCACCTGGTAGGTCAAAGTCTCTGTCAGCCACTGTGGCAAGCTCTACCTAGAGGGGTAAGGAAAAGGGAGGCCAGAGCATACATGAACACAATACAAGGATAGGCCACCTTGCAAGGCTGGAAGGAAGAGTTGTTCATGAAGTAGCCCCATTACTTTAATCGGTGGCTAAGGAAAGAGGTTACCACAGGTTTATCTCTTGAAAAGTATGTAAATGAATGTATATCTCCACTAAATATCACATTCATCCATAAAGACTGAGTTTAGGTCCCACCTTCAGAATATTGTTCACTCTTTTGGCCAAACAGTTTGTCCACCCTACTGTCCATTTGGCAGTGGCTCAGACGGTAAAGCATCTGCCTACAATGCGGGAGACCCACGTTCAATCCCTGGGTTGGGAATATCTCCTGGAGAAGGAAATGGCAACCCAATCCAGTATTCTTGCCTGGAAAATCCCATGGACAGAAGAGCCTGGTAGACAACAGTCCATGGAGTCGCAAAGAGTTGGACACAACTGAGCGACTTCACTTTCACTTTCACTGTCCCCTTAACACACAGAGGGTGGGAGATCAATCAAGGATCATCTTGATAACCTTTTGGATAGAGATCTTCTGGCCACGGCTCATGGCAAGGGACAGAAAGATGAGAGGCCAAAATACATATTATTTTTGCCACTGCCTCCTTTCCACAGCAGCACATGTCAGCAGACCTCTGCACTGCTTGCTGGATAGAAAGGGATTATGTCTCACCCCAGGGCCTCCGATCAACACCTGTCACGAGTGATGTAGTTCATTTGTAAGCAGTTCTCAGCCTGTCTCTCAATGCCTTTGACCTAGTGTTTTTCTTTGGGAAAAACAACTGGATCTGATAGCAGAAAAGAGTGATATTTCCCACATTCTTCAGTATGTAGAGACTTTCCTTCAGGGCGTGTGTTAGTGTAACAGTCTGCATTTTCACTATATGTCACATAATTTCCCACACTTCCCTTTGCAGATGAGTTATCAGCACTGACTTTAGAGTCAGAATACGGCTACCAGCTATGTCATCCTAAACAGAATATTTAACAGTCAGGTACTTCAACACCCACTGTTGTAAAAGAACGTAATGTTAATAATGCCTACCTTACTGGTTTGTTGTGAGGATAAAAGTGATAATGCATGGATAAGGCACTAGACCCATACATGCTACTCACGTGTGTTTGTTTAAACATGCAGCCTTTTTCATTTTCACTTTCATTCTTACTTGCTTTTTTTTATGTTTTATTCTGGGGGAATGAGGTAAGCCAGTTTCCTGGGGAATAGGATTATAACATCTTTGAAAAGCTCTGAGTTGCAGATCACTCATGCCTCCTTTCTTTTCTTATCCTATGTTGCTTTCACATATTTAATCATATCACTGTTACTCCATATTCTCCTCCACGTATTTGCCACAAATGCACCTCTCAGCAGACTTTATTTTGTATCATAGAGAAATGCAGAATTCTATTTTCCTTATTTTCAGAACTAAGAGCCCTGAGCTCTAGAATCTCTGTGGTACCTGAAGAAAAAAATCCTTTCATTAAAATATAGAATTTGTTTTCAGTCTTTTGTATGCTCATTCTCAAGAGAAAACACAGACACCAACAGACCTTTTCCTGGAACAGAAAACATATCTTTTTTGCCCTGGTCCAACATCCAAACAATCTCTCAGCTGCCCTAATTTCCCCAACCTTGGGTAAATGTGTACTGGATCTTCATTTCCCCACTCATTCCCCGCATCCAAAAATGATGCCTGCAGTCATTTCCCTAAGCCTCTCCTCATCTTCGGAGAAGGCAATAGCACCCCACCCCAGTACCCTTGCCTGGAAAATCCCATGGATGGAGGAACCTGGTAGGCTGCAGTCCATGGGGTCGCTAAGAGTCGGACACGACCAAGTGACTTCACTTTCACTTTTCACTTTCGTGCATTGGAGAAGGAAATGGCAACCTACTCTTGTGTTCTTGCCTGAAGAATCCCAGGGATGGGAGAGCCTGGTGGGCTGCCATCTATGGGGTCGCACAGAGTCAGACACGACTGAAGCAACTTAGCAGCAGCAGCAGCTCCTCATCTTCCCTGGAACTTTCTTCAGGGATCAACAAATCTCACCTGGTACCTTCAACTTCTCACCAGGATCCACCTTCCCTATCTTCAAGAGTGAAAAATTCTGCAGGCATTCGCACTAATCTTGAGAAAGCAGGCTGGCTTGCATATTTTTGTACTTCCTGGATATCCATGTCTGGTCTCTGCTTAGACTGCCTGATCAGTATTGCAGCACTGAGACCAGAAGACTAGAGCTGAGGCAGAACATGTTTAACACTCACCCTCTCTTCCCCCCACAGGACTCACTCCCATAGTCTCTCTTGGCTCCAGGGAAACTGTGTGCTGCCAAGATTATGTCCAGGGAACCTGGACAGGGAGGTTGACTCTCCATCCACCCATCTATTCCTCTTCAAACTCGAAAATATTTAACTATACCTGAAGAGAGAGTGTGGCCCTTTTTTCTTACTACTATATGCAAAGTAGTGCAGCACCAAATTACTCAAAAATCAGGACAAGAACTCAGAGTCAGTTAATAAGGTAATTAATACATTCATTTGTTTATTCATTACAAAAATCACATCCTGCTTTTATTGTGCTCTTTTTATGTACAAGTCAATGTGCTATACATTTTTTGGAGTAAAATTATGTAGATCATGGCTTCTGCCCTTTAAGAACTTCTAATATTCTAATTGAAGTTAGAAGTACATACTGTAATGAGTATAGTATATAATGTGTGACAAAAGAGAGGTGCAAACAAAGTGTTCTAGGTACACCACCGAGAGAGAAATGGTTTCTAACATAGGAATCTAGAAAAGGTTTCATCAAAGAAGTGTCATTCCAGACTCATTGCAGGAAGGTAGCATGAAAATAATGCAATGAGAAATAATTTTGGTACATCAGTCAGAAGATCTAGTTTTAATGTAGATTCCATCATTTTAAAGACATTTGACCTTAAAAAATTATCTTTATTCCTCAGGATTTTATCCCACAAAACATGGTAATAATAATTCCCTTGTCACTATCATATTATTAATGTTAGTTTCAGAAGTAATATGAATATGAGTATGTATATGAAAACAGCTCTAAAACTGCTTTGTGATAGGTATACAAATGTAAATATTACCTATGTTGGAATATGAACCACAGCCACGATTTGATCAGAAGAAATCATGTGAGAAAGCTTTCAGTGTAGAGAGACAAGCACAAGAGAATGCAGTGTAATGATGCCAGAAAGTAGACAAGTGACTATAGAGTCCTCTGCCTTGGATTGCAGGAAGCACTCAGTCATTTAATGAGCATTTGAGAAGTATGTACTGTGTGTTAAGAACAGCGCAAAATGACAATCCCTTTTGTCTGTCAGGGCTTCCCTTGTGGCTCACTGCTGAAGAGTCCACCAGCCATGAGGGAGACCTGGGTTCGATCCCTGGGTTGGGAAGATCCCTGGAGAAGAAAAAGGCTACCCACTCCAGTATTCTGGCCTGGAGAATTCCATGGACTGTATAGTCCAAGGGGTCGCGAAGAGTTGGAGATGACTGGGTGACTTTCGCTTTCACTTTTGTCTGTCAAGTTATCCACAGAAGAGTGAGCCCACAGAATCTCTGCTCTTAGTTGTGCCTCAGTAGTGGAGAAGATCCCCTAGAGAAGGAAATAGCAACCCACTCCAGTATTCTTGCCTGGGAAACCCTGTGGATGGAAAAGCCTGGAAGAAGCCTACAGTCCATGGGGTCACAGAGTCGGACATAACTGAGCGAATTTACTTTAACTGTAAAATTGAAAATCAAGTGCTAGAAGTTTTGCAAGAACAAAGGCCCAGGAGATACATTTGTATGTCTGTGAATAGGTGGATGAAAGCGGTGAAACAGTGACCTGAAAAAAATGAGAAGTTCTAGAGAAATAAAATCCTAAAGATCCTAGAGGATAACAGCTAGGCAGCATCTGTCTATTGTAACTTATTATCATTTAAGGTAATACTAGTGATTTGTTCTAAATAGGATATACAACTTGTTCCAAATTACTCTTTTCCATCCTGCCTGAGAAGAATTCAAATGAATCTGTGATATAGCAACCCTTCCTAGTTATATTGGCAGGTATATGTGTGATCTCAGAATACACAGATAACATAGATACAATGTGACAACTAGCAGTGGTGGATTCATTTACATTGTTTACGCTTCTGTAACATTCAGAAAAGGAAGATCATGGCATCCGGTCCCATCACTTCATGGGAAATAGATGGGGAAACAGTGGAAACAGTGTCAGACTTTATTTTTTAGGCTCCAAAATCACTGCAGCCATGAAATTAAAAGACGCTTACTCTTTGGAACAAAAGTTATGACCAACCTAGATAGCATATTCAAAAGCAGAGACATTACTTTGCCGACTAAGGTCCATCTAGTCAAGGCTATGGTTTTTCCTGTGGTCATGTATGGATGTAAAAGTTGGACTGTGAAGAAGGCTGAGCGCCGAAGAATTGATGCGTTTGAACTGTGGTGTTGGAGAAGACTCTTGAGAGTCCCTTGGACTGCAAGGAGATCCAACCAGTGCATTCTGAAGGAGATCAGCCCTGGGTGTTCTTTGGAAGGAATGATGCTAAAGCTGAAACTCCAGTACTTTGGCCACATCATGAGAAGAGTTGACTCACTGGAAAAGATTCTGATGCTGGGAGGGATTGGGGGCAGGAAGAGAAGGAGACAACCCAGGATGAGATGGCTGGATGGCGTCACGGACTCGAGTGACGTGTTTGAGTAAACTCCGGGAGTTGGTGATGGACAGGGAGGCCTGGCGTGCTGCGATTCATGGGGTCAAAAAGAGTCGGACACGACTGAGTGACTGGAGTTTGTTTCCAAATGACTCACTGAGCAGTGTCAGCATTTTATTTCAAATAAAAATTATTTTTATTATCATTTATACTATTTACGCATAACACACTACCTTCTATATTAGGAAGTCCAATAGAAACATACCTGTTTTGTTCTTTAAAAAACTAAGACTGGGCCTAGCCCTTCCCATACTCCATCCATTCATATTCTTTGTCTAAAGGCATGTGTGAGTTGGCACTATTCTAGAAATCTAGATCACTGGTATTCAAGAAATGAGACTATAGAACATGAAAACCAAGAAGGTATTATCCCCCTAAGGAAAGACTGTAAGAGAAAATGAAAACATCTGTGCTATAAGCCCTCTCTCGTCTCTGCTTGCCTGCTGCAAATAGTGACACCTAAAAGAGCCAGTGTCATTAGTTAGAGTTGCTAAATATATAAAGCAAAAACAGTGTCATTTATACTTTAACTCTTCCTTATCAGTCAGCTAAATTAAAATAGCATCAATGCATGAATTTCATGAGAATTAAAAATCCAGAAAATTGTGAAAAAGTTAATATGGAGTCACTGAAATCAACTGAATCCTATTCAATTATTTAGTATAAAAAGGCTGATAATGTATTCCTTTTTAAATAAACTTTTTTTGGAATAATGTTGGATTTGCAAAAACATTTTAAAGAGACTTCTCATATTTTACTAGTTTGTTTCTCCTAATAGTATCACCTGACCTTACAGTGTACACTTTCAAAACTAAGAAAGCAAGACTTGTACATTTTTTTGGTTACTAAACTCCAGGTTTTATTCATACTTTACCAGGTTTTCCATATTCTTTTTACATTCCAAGATCCAATGAGATATCACATTCCTTTTAGGCGTCCTGTCTCTTAGTCCCCAGGATTTGATAGTTTTAGTCTTTACTTGAATTTCACGACTGTAAGGGATTCTTAATGTAGCAGGATAGGGTATTTAGTACTATAGAAGGAGTTTATTCAAAATTGATGGGAACCAGTAGACATTTTTTTAATATAAATTTATTTATTTTAATTGGAGGTTAATTACAATATTGTATTGGTTTTGCCATATATCAACATGAATCCGCCACAGGTATACACGTGTTCCCCATCCTGAACCCCCCTCCCTTCTTCCTCCCTGTAAAAGATGGTAATGATAACCAATAGACATTCTTGAGGACAAAAGCTGTCTACGTTGATCCTCACGTGCTGTGTAGATATTTGTCGCCTCTGGCCACTCTCAATATCTCTCCTGTCTGAAAGATCCTGTCTGGATACAGTACTCCTATTTCCTATAATGATGAAGGAGACTGGAGACTTCCCCCAGACAATACCCTGGCCAAAGGAAATTACAAAAGAGCCACATCATTTATCAATATTTTGAAAAATTTGCAGTTATAAAGATTTGAAATAAATAGGATCAAATGTAATAAGAATTTTTTTTAAAGTCTTCTATCTAATTTTATGGACAAATAATTACATCAATGGATGATGAAGAATACTTATCTGATAATTAATAGTTCATTTGAAAATCTTAGGTTTGGAATATCAAATTCATTATCAGTCATGAGGATAATATGACTGTGAACATATCGTCCAAGTCAGGAGACGTGTCAATCCCAGCAGAGTTAACACTGACTCACTCAAACATCTCAGTTTTATAATCAAAAGATAAATAAGTGCAGGAGATTGTGCTAAACTTGTTTCCTACACCTGAAGTATTTGGTTTCAAATTTTGAAGTCAGACTTGGAGGATTTTTTTAAACTAAAAAACTTAAACACACACACACACACTTTATTGTAAAAAGCTTGGAAGAGAAAGAAAAGCACAATCAACGAAATCAACATCACAGGTGTTTCAGTTCAGTTCAGTTCAGTTGCTCAGTCATGTCCGACTCTGTGACCCCAGGAATTGCAGCACGCCAAGCCTCCCTGTCCATCAGCAACTCCCAGAGTTCACTCAGACTCACGTCCATCGAGTCGGTGATGCCATCCAGCCATATCATCCTCTGTCGTTCCCTTCTCCTCCTGCCCCCAATCCCTCCCAGCATCCAATGAATCAACTCTTCACATGAGGTGGCCAAAGTATTGGAGTTTCAGCTTTAGCATCATTCCTTCCAAAGAACACCCAGGACTGATCTCCTTTAGTATGGACTGGTTGGATCTCCTTGCAGTCCAAGGGACTCTCAAGAGTCTTCTCCAACATCACAGTTCAAAAGCATCAATTCTTTGGCACTCAGCTTTCTTCACAGTCCAACTTTCACATCCATACATGACCACTGGTAAAACCATAGCCTTGACTAGACGGACCTTAGACGGCAAAGTAATGTCTCTGCTTTTGAATATGCTATCTAGGTTGGTCATAACTTTCCTTCCAAGGAGTAAGCGTCTTTTAATTTCATGGCTGCAGTCACCATCTGCAGTGATTTTGGAGCCCCCCAAAATAAAGTCTGACACTGTTTCCCCATCTATTCCCCTTGAAGTGATGGGACCAGATGTCATGATCTTCGTTTTCTGAATGTTGAGCTTTAAGCCAACTTTTTCACTCTCCTCTTTCACTTTTATCAAGAGGCTTTTTAGTCACAGGTGTTTACTTTCTGCTAATTGGAGTTCACTGATAAGGAGGCTCATAAAATAGCTACACTACTGATACCCAGAAGAGGACATTCCCTTCCCAGACCACTACCCAATTTCAGATACTTATTCGATGACAGAGGCAGAAGATAGATTTTTGGTGAACTGCATATCCAGTCATTTATCAATTGTCATAGTAAGATACTTATAAGTTTGTGTAACTGTTTTGGCACAAATAGATAAGAATATTATATTAAAATTTTTAATAAATAGAGACTAGCTAATAATGCCTAATGATAACATTGCTAGTAGCTTTTCATATACTTTTTTAAAATCAAAATATAGTTGATTTACAATATTATATTTGTTTCAGGTATACAATACAGTGATTCAATATTTTTATATAGATTATAGCTTTTCACATGCTTTATTAAGCTGTAGACATATATAGGAAAGTAAATTGCAACAACACAAGGCCCCTACACTTGCAAAGAGAAGTAGCCTATTGTTCTGAGTCTTGGTTGATTGTAAGGAGTTACATTTCCAAAAATCACACTGACATACCCTCTAACCATCTCTCTGTCCAGATGAATAAAGTTGCATATTTTGTTGGCCAAGAAATGTTTATTTAAATAAATATGCTGGTAATACCTTTGCCCAGAATGCAGTTTATAAGAAAAAGGGGTTCATTGTATAATACTGCTAAGATTTCAGTCAAATTCCTTCTAGTCATCTTTGAATAAACGAACGAGTAAGACCGATGCTATTTTGTACACTGTAGTATTTTGATACATTCATAACCTAATATTTGCATTTATTATATTAAGAATATTTTTCTGTCATTACTTCTATTTAAATTGTAGTATTTTAATGTTGACATAATATTTCACTTAATGTATAGACTAAAAATTAATTAATCAGTCTTCTGTGGAAGTTTAATATATTTCCATATTTTTCTTATAGTAAATACAAATGTCTGTATTCACTATTAAGAAATTTGATATTTCTTAATCAAAAATTTGTGTTTCAAATGTTTTCAATATTTTTAGCATTTATGATACATACTGCCAACTTTTCTTCTAGCAAGCTGTGCAACTTTGTACCCACTTGTACCCTAGCAAGATGTACAAGGTTTAGTTTCTGAAACCTGCGAAAACTACCTATAGATGTTACACACATGCTTTGCCTACATGGCTCCAAATTGTATTCCTTTACTATATTTCTTTATAGCTGTCATGTGCTAAACACTATTCTGAGTCCTGCTAATAAAATGATGAACAAACAAATGTGATCTCTGGTTCCTTGGAACTTATAGTCTAATTAGGGAGACTGAGTATTAAATAAACAACTGCACCTAGTCGCTAGTTCAATGTAGGCACTGACCTTGATAAGTCAGGAAATGAAGCTCTGAACCCTGGTAGCCCAAGGGGTGATATATTGCCAATACAAAAATTCACAGTTTTCTGTCTCCCTGCCTTATAATTCACACTAGCGTGATCAGTTACGGTCCCACTATTTCATGGGCTACAATTGGTATCCTCCAACTAGAAGAGGTCTCATCCAGAAGTCTCCTGATGCTTTTCCATAATGAAGCCTATGCTTTCTTGAATGGCTTTTCTCCTTCTGCTTCCCTTTTTTGTATCTTCTGTCTCAGAACTAAAATTCAGTATCAAATCCAGGAAGAGCCACTTAGATAATAGTTCTGCATTTTTTTTGCCTTAAATATTGGAGTTCAGTCATGTTTTATGCTCATAGTCATCCCTTTCCACCCCACCAGGATATATGCTTCATGGACCTGTTCTATGTAAATTACAATAGAATAGACAACATGAGATCAAGTTCTAGCCTGTACGCTAAGACCTTGTCTTGAAGAAATCCAACTTCTAGCTTGTAATTCACCTCTCTTTCTTGTCCTGAATTAGTTCCTTGGTGGTGCCTTGAAAAACTCTAGTCCCTAATTTAGGCTCTAAGAGCTCCTCTGCACTTCTTAGAAGACATAGATCCTAAGGTTAAGAGCACTGGTGGTGGTAGTTTAGTCACTAAGTCGTGTCTCACTCTTGTGAACCCATGCACTGTAGCCCACCAGTCTTCTCTGTCCATGGGATTCTCCAGGCAGAATACTGGAAGGCGTTGCCATTTCCTCCTCCAGGGGATCTTCCCAACCCAGGGATCAAACCACTTCTCCTGCCCTGCAGGTGGTCTCCTGCATTGTAGGTGGAATTTTTACCACTGAACCACCAGGGAAACCTAGTTATTATCTAAGATTTAATACCTCCCTTCTACTTGTGCTAGCTTACCCAGGCTTAGTTAGCGTCATGACCCCGGTGCACGTATAGAGTATGGTGTAAGGCTCTCTTTACTTCTTGGTTGCGCAGGCAGTAAATGATGGGGTTGAGCAGTGGTACAATGACAGCATAAAGTACAGACACCAGCTTGTTGGTGTCAAAAGCTGAGAGTGCCTTTGGGCGGGCATAGATGAAGATACTGGCTGCATAGAAGATGACCACCACAGTAAGGTGAGAGGCACAGGTGGAAAAGGCTTTATGGCGCCCAGCAGCTGAGGGAATGCGCATCACAGCACTGGTGATGGCCATGTAGGAGGCTCCAGTGACAGAGAGTGGCCCCAATAGGATAAAAATGGCCAGGACAAAGTCTGTAAGCTCTGTTGTGGACATGTCAGTGCATGAAAGGTTGAGCAATGGAGAGACATCACAGAAAAAGTGGTTGATGATGTTGGGGCCACAGTAAGAGAGGCGAGAAATGAGAAAAACTTTGACCATGGAAATGCCAAAACCTCCAGCCCAGGAGCCAGCTGCCAGCTGCACACACAGCTGGCCACTGACAATAACAGGGTAGTGGAGAGGATGGCAGATGGCCACATAGCGATCATAAGCCATAACTGCAAGGAGAACACACTCAGTGCAGCCCAGGCCCAGGAAAAAGTAGAGCTGTGTCATGCAGCCCTCAAAGGAGATTAGCTGTCCATGGCCCCGTTTGGACCCAATAAAGCCAGCTAGCATCTTGGGAATAGTGACTGTCACGTACCAAATCTCCAGGAAGGACATATTAGCCAAAAAGAAATACATGGGTTTGTGGAGGCTGGGGTAGTTCCTGATTGCCACAATGATGAGTATGTTCTCAGTCAGCACCAACACATAGGCTAACAGAGAAAGGGCAAATAATAGTGCCCGCAGTGGTACCGGAGCTGGGAAGCCCAGCAACACAAACTCACTCACTCTCCCACTCTGGTTCTTCCTCTCCATGGTGTCGGTCATGCCCCTTGCTTTTCAGGGGAGAATAGAGTGTGTTCAGGAGGCAGCAGCAGAAACTCAGTCTTTCTCCCGCTGGGTTTATAGTGGCAGAAGGCAATGCGAGTAGTGCATGTAAATCATCACTGAACTGAAGCCATTGTTTTCTTCTGTAATCTGGAAATGAGCTAAGACAAAAGTAGACAAAAATAAACTACCTTGTACTGGAATAGGATGAGAGTGTATTCCCGCCCTTGGAGAAGCATGGATTGATAAGCACCAGTTGGTCCCTGAAAAATATAGATCAAAACCAAAAATATTAAGAGTCTTAGCTGCTCTGAAGTGAGAGTTTGTCTATGAGCTGCATCATGACTTGTTTTGAAGAAATAATTTATATCTTAAAGGCATTATGATAAGTAAAATAAACCAGAGAGAGAAAGACAAATACTGTGTGTCTCTGTTTTATATGGAATCTGAAAACATCCAAACTGCTAAGAAGTTTATACCCAAGTTTCTCTTTTCTTTATGCTTTGTGAGCAGTACTTGAGCATTTCTCAGTATTAGAGCCGCTCGTCAGGCTCCTCTGTCCATGGAGTTTTCCAGGCAAGAATACTGGGATGGGTGCTTTAATGCAATTACAAAATGTCATATCTCTGGTTTACATTTCCCATCACTCGCATTCTTACCATCCACACCCACCATTTATTTATTTCAAAAGAATTTGTGGATCAAATACATTCCACACTATAGGCTGAGTTGTGGTAGAGAAAAGGTAAATGAGACAGGTACCTAGTCTGCAAGGAGCTCGTAATCTGGTGGTAGAGACGTCTTCATCTTCTCATTCCTGAAAGTTTAATCTGCCACACCTATTCTTTACTAGCTTCATAAATGGGAACTTCTAAATTATAATTGTCACCAGAACCTTAACTTTGATCCTTTATTCTCAATACCCACCTCATGTGTGATTAACTGTGCATTTGACCCTTTTGGCCTTAGATATTCCTGTGTAGATGCTCTGCACATTTGAAAATAAGCAAATAAATTTAAAAGATTAGGCTCCTAATTGACCTTACTGCCTATAGTCTCTCCCTTAAAGCTTAAATCTGAGCATTTCATTCCCCTGCTTAAAACCTTCCATGGTACCACACTGTCTACACAATCAAGTTCAAGCTATTTAACAAGCTGTCACCAAACAAGGTGTTATCTCTTGTCACAGCCTATACTATTTTTTATACCCTGCAGCTCTTGGCATCCAGCATCTAATGTATCACCTAATTCCTACTTAACTTTCAAATATTGACTTATGTGGCATCTCCTCATAGAACCATTAGTTGTCCTCTCTTTCTTTTCTTTTTCACTGATTTGTTAAGGTTCCTCTCATTACTCTTTCTCTAATATTAGAGCCTGGGAAAGCCCATATATCACTTTTACTAGTTGTGTCAGTGCTGCTACTGCTTAGGTAGATATAAAATAAAAGAGGAACCACATGCCAAAGTGGCCACATATATCCTTAATGGTATAGCAAAGATTCTGTGATTTGCATATATTCTTCTCTGTCAAAATTGCTCCCAGGAACAAAAAAGAAAGAAAGAAAAAATAAACTGTTCTTAGGCATTATTTACTTTTCACGTTTTAGTTTCTCAATTGTCATCTGCCAAAACTACCCATATTTCTACAAATAAAGATTATTTACAGGTATTTTTGTCTCTTCTTTTGACACTGATTTTTATTTTAGGGTCTGCTTAAGAACTAAATAGTAAAGGTATTATAATGGTTGTATGGACGCATGGATAGAGAGGAAAATGAAGAAAAGAAAGATATGGATAGAACAGATGAATTGGAAATGATAGGAATCAAATATAAAGAAACAAAATGGATGGAAATGATTGAATAGAGAATTTAAGTGAATTACCAGAAACTTTGACAAAATTGGAATAACATGTAATGAAAACAGACATTGAATATAGAAGAATGAGTAGATCTACAGAGACAAGATAGAATATAAGGAAGTTAGATTAAGAGCAGAAAACTAGGACCTTCTGTTGATAAAAAGGGTGGTATTTATGTAAAAGTAAATGTGCTATATAGATAAGAGATCCAATGAGAGAAGATTAGGTGAAGATAAGTATAATATAAAAAGAATTAGGAATGAGAGATCATAAAAATTATAGGGAGGCTAGGCAGAGTGTGAATAAATACAAAGGCTATGTGTGGAAAAGATAAAGAGAATTACATTGGTCTAAGTATCAGAATGGACCAGATGTGAGAAATGCTGATAAGGGTTTGGGTTTTATTAGATGTAGAGGCAACTAGGAAGATGGATGTATTGAGTAGAAAGAAAACATGGGCGACTTGACCACTAAAGAGGAATCAGGAGATAACAAAATCCACGTACTTTATCCAGATGTCTTTGACTCAGTGTCTTCCCAAGATGACCAGCTGGCTAGGAAACCACTTAAAGAGCATATATGATGGAAAATTAAAGCATCAGGACAAAGAAAGATGCTGCAGAGACTCCACCTTCTCTTCCTCCCATGGTCAGAGAGCACTGCCACACCAGGAAAGGTTCTTTTATGTTGCACCTCCCTCCTGTCGTCTCCATTTTGCCCTCCTCCTTCTGATGTTTGGGATGACTTTAAAGCCAGACCCCAAGAGACCAGTAGAGATACAAGGGGGGAAAAAATGAGAAAGAGAGAGAGACTGGGATAGAAGACAGGAAAAGAGTGTGTTTAAGAAACAAGAAATAGAAGTTCATCAGAATAGCAGGCGGTGTTCACAGTACTCTTAGCACCCCATAGCTTCTCCCCTTGCCCTCTCCTTCTTTCTTTCTATCCTGCCACTTTCCTGCTTTGGCTTTAGGCCAGGCCAGTCTGGGCTTATATCCTAGCTCAAGTATGTAATCTTGGGCAATTTCCTTAAACTTTGTGAGCCTTAGATTCCTAACCTAAAAAATGAGAATAACACATCTCAAAAAGTTGTTAAGAGAAATAAATGTCATGATATATAGACAATGCTTGGAACATGATAGAGTCTCAACAATGTTACAAAATTTCTTCCTTTATCTTCTGAACTTATATGGGTGACATCTCTTATTAATAACTCCATGATGTCATAGAACGAGCACTGAATTGAGTGTTTCTGGGTTTTAGTTCAATGTTTGTAATTTATGTTCTGTTTAATAAGGATTTTGTTATATATCAGTTGATTTGCCATAAAATGATAATAACATATTTTACAGATGTTTTGAGGATTAAATAAAACAAAATTTGTGAAAAGGTTTGTCATAATCTCAGTCCCTAGGAAACAGTGTAAGTAGAGATTAATAATGTGGTCTCTATCATCACACTGCTTGTTTTCAACTATGTGACTTGAAAAAATTATTTAACATCTCTCTGCCTCTTTTTCCATACCTGTAAAATGGAAATGATTCTAACATCCATCTCACAGAATTGTGAAGATTAAATATATGGATGGGAGTTTCTTAGAACAACACTTGGAACATAGTTTTTCTCAAAAAAATAAATGTTAGCTAGGGTTCAAGAAATATTTGTTGAATTTCAGCCTGAAGAATTATTAGTGGGAACATTTGAGATTAAGAAAAGGGTCTTTGAGATTCTGAGTTTGAGAGATTCTTTTAAGTAATTGGGAGGAAGCAGTTCCCAATGTTTGAATAATCAGGACAAAATAAGTATGATTGGACACTTATCATTGTCTGGTTTAGTGTGCCATCCATAAGCCTGACTAACTCCATGATAGGAACAAGACTCATTCTCCAGGAACAGAAAAAATGCTGAGAAAGTCAAGAGGAAGTAATCACAAGAACGTGATGCAGCAGAGAGGAGAGAAAGAACATCTACAGATACTCTTAAAATGAAAACCTACTTTTGAGTGCCATAGACATTGTATTAAACCCCATTTTGCATAAAGGAAAATATGTATGCACATAAATATGATTGCCACGCTGTTAGTCGAGAAACTGTCAAAACCAACAGCTGCTTGAATTAGCATTGATTTGGTTGATATGGTAGTATTATTTAAATGAGGAATGTTTGCAAACCTCATTAAGATTTAGAAGTTGATGTCAGTTTGCCTTTGGTGATTATTATCAGCCAATAGACCACACCAATAGGTTAAATAAAACATCCATAATCATTTCAATATAAGTACTGTTTTTTAAAAATAATTTTATTTACGTATTTATTTTTGACTGTGTTGGGTCTTCATTGCTGTGTGAACTTCTAGTTGCAGTGAGCGGTAGCTATCCTCCAGTTGTAGTGCACAGGCTTCTCACCACAGTGCCTTCTCTCATAGAGGAGCACAGGTTCCAGAGTGTGGGCTCCATAGTTGTGGTACAGGGGCTTAGTTGCTCTGTGGCAGGTGGAATCTTCCCAGATCAGGGATCAAACTCATGTCTCCTGCACTGGCAAGTAGATTCTTTACCTCTGAGCCACCAGGGAAGTCCCAATATATATTTACTGTGAAATCCATTTGATAAACACTCATGAGGATAAAGGGGATACATCTTTAAGATTAAAAAAAGAAAGGTACAGGTTTAAATTTCTTCATTCAAAACAAATGGGGCTCTTGAACTTTTCAGGATTTAGAAAGATAATATGCTACATAAGATCATGGCATCTGGTCCCATCACTCCATGGGAAATAGATGGAGAAACAGTGGAAACAGAGTCAGACTTTATTTTGGGGGGCTCCAAAATCACTGCAGATGGTGATTGCAGCCATGAAGTTGCTCCTTGGAAGAAAAGTTATGACCAACCTAGATAACATATTCAAAAGCAAAGACATTACTTTGCCAACCAAGGTCTGTCTAGTCAAGGCTATGGTTTTTCCAGTGGTCATGTATAGATGTGACAGTTGGACTGTGAAGAAGGCTGAGCGCCGAAGAATTGATGCTTTTGAACTGTGGTGTTGGAGAAGACTCTTGAGACTCTCTTGGACTGCAAGGAGATCCAACCAGTCCATTCTGAAGGAGATCAACCCTGGGATTTCTTTGGAAGGAATGATGCTAAGCTGAAACTCCAGTACTTTCGCCACCTCATGCAAAAAATTGACTCATTGGAAAAGACTCTGATGCTGGGAGGGATTGGGGGCAGGAGAAGAAGGGGATGGCAGAGGATGAGATGGCTGGATGGCATTACTGACTCGATGGACGCAAATCTGAGTGAACTCCTGGAGTTGGTGATGGACAGGGAGGCCTGGCGTGCTGTGATTCATGGGGTTGCAGAGTCGGACACGACTGAGCGACTGAACTGAACTGAACTGAACTGAACTGAAGACCATGTTTCCTATCACTTTCAAAGAGTTCTATAATCAAATGCATCAATGTATCTATACTTCCCTGGTGGACAGGACTGAGCGACTTCACTTTCACTTTTCACTTTCATGCATTGGTGAAGGAAATGGCAACTCACTTAAGTGTTCTTGTCTGGAGAATCCCAGGGATAGGGGAGCCTGGTGGGCTGCCGTCTATGGGGTCGCACAGTCAGACACGACTGAAGCAACTTAGCAGCAGCGGCAGCAGCAGCTAGTGGCTCAGCTGGTAGAGAATCTGCCTGCAATGTGGGAGACCTGGATTCGATCCCTGGGTTGGGAAGATCTTGTAGAGAAGAGAACAGCTACCAACTCCAGTATTCTGGCCTGGAGAATTCCATGGATTATACAGTCCATGGGGTCACAAAGAGTCAGACATGACTGAGTGACTTTCACTTTACTTCACTTCAATATATCTACAGCAAAATATATGACTATACAATGTGAATTACATAAATAAATAATCAGTTTACAACAGATTTTTTAATCCAATGTCTTAAGACCCCAAACAGGAAAAACTGCTCAGTTTCAAAGCTGCTTGGATTTTTGAATTGCAGATAAAGGCTTATGGAATCTATCCCTATTTATAACCAAATGTATGTGCCAAGTGGAAAAATGCCAGGTATGTTCTTATGAAAAAATAAGATGGCAAAAATATTCTTATTCCCCATTATTTCATGTTGCTTTGGCAATTTCTGTAATAAAATAGAACCTGAAAAAAATGAATGATAAATATTGAAAAGATAGATATAAAATATTATTTGCATGTATGATTATACTTAAGAAAAATAAGAGTACTTAATGAAAAACTATTAAATAATTGTAAGAAATACTACAGAAAGATTCCATGTACCCTTTGCCTATTTTCTCATTTGAAACTATAGTACATTATCACAAACAGGGTATCCACATGGTAATATGTAGGGTTGTTGTCATTGTTCAGTCGTTCAGTCATGTCCAGCTCTATGCGACCCCATGGACTGCAGCATGCCAGGCTTCCCTGTCCTTCACTAATTCCCGGAGCTTGCTCAAACTCATGCTCATTGAGTCAGTGATGCCATCCAATCATTTCGACCTCTATCGTCCCCTTCTCCTCCTGCCTTCAATCTTTCCCAGCATCAGGGTCTTTTCCAATGAGTTGGCTTTTCACATCAGGTAACCAGAGTATTGGAGCTTCAGCTTCAGCAACAGTCCTTCCAGTTAGTATTCAGGACTGATTTCCCTTAGGATTGACTGTCTTGTTCTCCTTGCACTCCAAGGGACTCTCAAGAGTCTTCTCCAGCACCACAATTTGAAAGCATCAATTCTTTGGCATTCAGCCTTCTTTATGGTCCAACTCTCACATCCATACATGACTACTGGAAAAACCATAGCTTTGACTGTAAGTAGGATACAGAATATCTTCATCACAAGAATCCTCCTATTGCCCTTTGCAGGCAGACCCATTTCTCTTCTGACCTATACTCCTTTCTTAAGCCCTGGTAACTGCTATCAGTTCTCCATTTCTATAATTTACCATTTCATAAATATATAAGTGGATTCATATATTATATAATTATTTGAAATGAACTTTTTTCCTTAGCATAAT
Organism: Oryx dammah; assembly: GCF_014754425.2. NCBI lineage: Eukaryota > Metazoa > Chordata > Mammalia > Artiodactyla > Bovidae > Oryx > Oryx dammah. The sequence goes on along the minus strand of NW_024070201.1, from coordinate 45,030,105 downwards.
TCTCTGGAGATTCATTCAGTTGTGTGTATTCACAGTTCATTCTTTCTTAATTGCTGAGTAGTGCTACATGCTGTATATACTTCAGTTTGTTTAAACATGCAGCAGTTGAAGACATCTGGGTTGTTTCCAATTTATGTTATTATGAATAAGGCTGCTAAAAACATTTATGTAGAAGTTTTTATGGGACAAAAATTTTACTCTGATTTTGAGATAAATAGCATTAAACTTGTATATCAATTTGGGGAGAATTGAGCATCATACTACTTCAATATTCCAGTCCATGAACACAGTATGTTTCTCCTTTTATTTACATCTTCATTCATTTCCTTCATCAGTATTTTATACTTTTCAGCACAAAAGTCTCATAAATGTTTTTATATTTATATAACTTAAATATTTATAAATATTGTTATTAATTTCAATGTCTATGTGTTCATTGCAATTGCATAGAAATACACTTGATTTTTTAAAATGTTTTATTTTATTTATTTATTGGACACACAGCATGGGGTTTTAGCTCCCCAACCAGGGCTTGAACCCATGCTCCCTCCCTCCATTGGGATCTCAGAGTCTTAACATTGAACCACCAGGGAAGTCCCCACACTTAATTTTTATATGTTTATTTTGTATCCTATGGTCTTTTTGAACCCACTTCTAGTTCTAAGCTTTTTTGCTGATTCTGATTTAAGAGTCTTGATTCTCTGCATTTTCTGACACAAAGTTAGTGTGGGATTTCCCAAGCAAGATTAGTGGAGTGGGTTGCCATTTCCTTCTTCAGGGGATCTTCCCAACCCAGGGCTGGAACCCGCATCTCCTGCATTGGCAGGTGGATTGGCTATTGAGCCACTGCTGCTGCTAAGTCACTTCAGTCGTGTCCGACTCTGTGCGACCCCATAGACGGCAGCCCACCAGGCTCCCCTGTCCCTGGGATCCTCCAGGCAAGAATACCGGAGTGGGTTGCCATTTCCTTCTCCAACGCATGAAAGTGAAAAGTGAAAGTGAAGTCTCTCAGTCGTGCCCGATTCCTAGCGACCCCATGGACTGCAGGCCACCAGGCTTCTCGGTCCATAGAATTTTCCAGGCAAAGTACTGGAGTGGGCTGCCATTGCCTTCTCCATTGAGCCACTGCTGCTACTGCTAAGTCACTTCAGTCGTGTCCGACTCTGTGCGACCCCCTGGACGGCAGCCCACCAGGCTCCCCCGTCCCTGGGATGCTCCAGGCAAGAACACTGGAGTGGGTTGCCATTTCCTTCTCCAATGCATGAAAGTGAAAAGTGAAAGTGAAGTCACTCAGTCGTGTCTGACTCTTCGCGACCCCATGGACTGCCGCCCACCAGGCTCCTCCGTCCATGGGACTTTCCAGGCAAGAGTACTGGAGTGGGATGCCATTGCCTTCTCCGTTGAGCCACTAGGGAAGCTCATTAAAGAGAAAAGGCACCTTGTCACTGCTCAATGGGTATCGAAGTCTGGGCTCTCTACTGACACCTGGTGGCAGGGGGATGAAATTCCTGGCTCCTACCCACCATGGCGAGTACGAAAGTAGTTTCTCCTGCCTTTGACCACAGTTTTTATTATTGCGTTTGGAATAAGTAGAGTAGTTATCATCTAAAACATTTCTGTCTTACTAAGTTGCACCCTTTCTGGGTTGTTTGGTTAGAGAGAGCACATTTTGGCTGGGGCTTTTGATGTGTGAAAAAAGGGGTAAACTGAAAGTACCTCAGTTCAGTTCAGTTCAGTCGCTCAGTCGTGTCCGACTCTGCAACCCCTTGAATGGCAGCACGCCAGGCCTCCCTGCCCATCACCATCTCCCGGAGTTCACTCATATTCACGTCCATCGAGTCCGTGATGCCATCCAGCCATCTCATCCTCTGTCGTCCCCTTCTTCTCCTGCCCCCAATCCCTCCCAGCATTAGAGTCTTTTCCAATGAGTCAACTTTTCCCATGAGGTGGCCAAAGTACTGGAGTTTCAGCTTTAGCATCATTCCTTCCAAAGAAATCCCAGGGCTGATCTCCTTCACAATGCACTGGTTGGATCTCTTTGCAGTCCAAGGGACTCGCAAGAGTCTTCTCCCACACCACAGTTCAAAGGCATCAATTCTTTGTCACTCAGCCTTCTTCACAGTCCAACTCTCACATCCATACATAACCACGGGAAAAACCATAGCCTTGACTAGACGGACCTTTGTTGGCAAAGTAATGTCTCTGCTTTTGAATATGCTATCTAGGTTGCTCATAACTTTTCTTCCAAGGAGTAAGCGTCTTTTAATTTCATGGCTGCAATCACCATCTGCAGTGATTTTGGAGCCCAAAAAAATAAAGTCTGACACTGTTTCCACTGTTTCCCCATCTGTTTCATGAAGTGATGGGACCAGATGCCATGATCTTCATTTTCTGAATGTTGAGCTTTAAGCCAACTTTTTCACTCTCCTCTTTCACTTTCATCAAGCTTTTTAGTTCCTCTTCATTTTCTGCCATAAGGGTGGTGTCATCTGCATATCTGAGGTTATTGATATTTCTCCCGGCAATCTTGATTCCAGCTTGTGTTTCTTCCAGCCCAGTGTTTCTCATGATGTACTCTGCATATAAGTTAAACAAGCAGGGTGACAATATACAGCCTTGACGTACTCCTTTTCCTATTTGGAACCAGTCTGTTTTTCCATGTCCAGTTCTAACTGTTGCTTCCTGACCTGCATACAGGTTTCTCAAGAGGCAAGTCAGGTGGTCTGGTATTCTTATCTCTTTCAGAATTTTCCACAGTTTATTGTGATCCACACAGTCAAAGGCTTTGGCATATTCAATAAAGCAGAAATAGATGTGTTTCTGGAATTCTCTTGCTTTTTCCATGATCCAGCAGATGTTGGCTATTTGATCTCTGGTTCCTCTGCCTTTTCTAAAACCAGCTTAAACATCTGGAAGTTCATGGTTCACGTATCGCTAAAGCCTGGCTTGGAGAATTTTGAGCATACTAGCATGTGAGATGAGTGCAATTGTGCGGTTTTTGAGCATTCTTTGGCATTGCCTTTCTTTGGGATTGGAATGAAAACTGACCTTTTCCAGTCCTGTGGCCACTGCTAAGTTTTCCAAATTTGCTGGCATATTGAGTACAGCACTTTCACAGCATCATCTTTCAGGATTTGAAACAGCTCAACTGGAATTCCATCACCTCCACTAGCTTTGTTCGTACTGAGGCTTTCTAAGGCCCATTTGACTTCACATTCCAGGATGTCTGGCTCTAGATGAGTGATCACACGATCATGATTATCCAGGTCATGAAGATCTTTTTTGTACAGTTCTTCTGTGTATTCTTGCCACCTCTTCTTAATATCTTCTGCTTCTGTTAGGTCCAGACCATTTCTGTCCTTTATCGAGCCCATCTTTGCATGAAATGTTCCCTTGGTATCTCTAATTTTCTTGAAGAGATCGCTAGTCTTTCCCATTCTGTTGTTTTCCTCTATTTCTTTGCATTGATCTCTGAGGAAGGCTTTCTTATCTCTTCTTGCTATTCTTTGGAACTCTGCATTCAGATGCTTCTATCTTTCCTTTTCTCCTTTGCTTTTCACTTCTCTTCTTTTCACAGCTATTTGTAAGGCCTCCCCAGACAACCATTTTGCTTTTTTGCATTTCTTTTCCTTGGGGATGGTCTTGCTCCCTGTCTTCTGTACAGTGTCATGAACCTCATTCCATAGTTCATCAGGCACTCTATCTATCAGATCTAGGCCCTTAAATCTATTTCTCACTTCCACTGTATAATCATAAGGGATTTGATTTAGGTCATACCTGAATGGTCTAGCAGTTTTCCCTACTTTCTTCAATTTAAGTCTGAATTTGGTAATAAGGAGTTCAAGATCTGAGCCACAGTCAGCTCCAGGTCTTGTTTTTGTTGACTGTATAGAGCTTCTCCATCAGTGTCCAACCCTTTGTGATCCCATAGCCTTCCAGGTTCCCCTGTGCATGGAATTCTCTAGGCATGAATACTGGAGTGGATCCCTCTTCAAGGGATCTTCTGACCCAGAGATCTAACCAGGGTTAGATTACAGGCAGATTCTTTACCATCAGAGCCACCAGTAAAGCCCTGATTACATTGACACAGCAACCGTTATGGGAGAAGGCAAAGAGGAACTAAACAGCCTCTTGATGAAAGTGAAAGAAAAAAATGAAAAAGCTGGCTTCAATCAACATTCAAAAAACGAAGATCATGGCGCCCATCAGTTCATGGCAAATAGATGGGGAAACAATGGAAACAGTGACATAATTTATTTTCTTGGGCTCCAAAATCACAGCAGATGGTGACTGCAGCCATGAAATTAAAAGACACTTGTTTGCTCCTGGGAAGACAATCTATGACCAACCTAGACAGCATATTAAAAACCAGAGACATTACTTTACCCACAAAGTTCCATAGAGTCAAAGATATGGATTTTCTGGCTCTCTGGTGGGTTAATGGTGGCCTCCTTCAAGAGGGCTTATGCCACACCCAGGTCTGCTGCCCCCAGAGCCCCTGCCCCCGCAGCAGGCCACCGCTGACCGTACCTCCTCAGCAGACACCCAAACACAGTTCTGTCTGTCTCTGTGGGGTCTCTGGGTCCTGGAGCGCACAAGCTATGTTTGAGCCCTCTGGGCGTCTCTGGCGGGTATGGGGTTTGATTCTAAATGTGATTTTACCTACTGTCTTGCCGGGGCTTCTCCTTTGCCCTTGGACGTGGGGTATCTCCTCAAAGTCGCTCCAGCGCTGTCCGGCCGCCACTCCAGCTGGAGCTGGAGCAGACCAAAAGCTGACTGTGGCTTGGATCATGAACTTCTTACTGCCAAATTTAGACTTAAGTTAAAGAAAGCAGGGGAAACCACTAGACCATTCAGGTATGACCTCAATCAAATCCCTTACAACTGTACAGTGGAAGCGGGAAATAGATTCAACGGATTAGATCTGAAAGACAGAGTGCCTGAAAAACTATGGATGGAGGCTCATGACATTGTACAGAAGGCAGTAAACAAGACCATGCCCAAGAAAAAGAAATGCAAAAAGGCAAAATGCTTGTCTAAGGAGGCTTTACAAACAGTTATGAAAAAGAAGAGAAGAGAAAGGCAAAGGAGAAAAGGAAAGATACACTCATTTGAATGCAGAGTTCCAAAGAATAGCAAGGAGAGAGAAGAAAGCCATCCTCGGCAATCAGTGCAAAGAAATAGAGGAAAACAATAAAATGGGAAAGACTAGAGATCTCTTCAAGAAAATTAGAGATACCAAGGGAACTTTTCATGCAAAGGTGGGCACAATAAAGGACAGAAATAATATGGACCTAACAGAAGCAAAAGATATTAAGAAGAGGTGGCAAGAATACACAGAACTATACAAAAAAGATCTTCATGACCCAGATAATCATGATGGTGTGATCACTCACCTAGAGCCAGGTATCTTGGAATGTGAAGTCAAATGGGCCTTAGGAACCATCACTATGAACAAAGCTGGTGGAGGTGATGGACTTCCAGTTGAGCTATTTCAAATCCTAAAAGATGATTCTAAGAAAGTGCTGCACTCAATATGCCAACAAATGTGGAAAACTCAGCAGTGGCCACAGGACTGGAAAAGGTCAGTTTTCATTCCAATCCCAAAGAAAGTCAATGCCAAAGAATACTCAAACTACTGCACAATTGTACACATCTCACATGCTAGCAAAGTAATGCTCAAAATTCTCCATGCAAGGCTTCAACAGTACATGAACTGTGAACTTCCAGATGTTCAAGCTGTGTTTAAAAAGGTAGAGTAATCAGAGATCAAATTGCCAACATCCATTGGATCCTCAAAAAAGCAAGAGAGTTCCAGAAAAACATCTATCTCTGCTTTATTGACTGCCAAAGCCTTTGCCTGTGTGGATCACAACAAACTCTGGAAAATTCTTGAAGAGATGGAAATACCAGACTGCCTTACCTGCCTGTTGAGAAATCTGTATGCAGGTCAAGAACCAACATTTAGAACTGGTCATAAAACAACATACTGGTTGCAAATTGGGAAAGGAGGAAGTCAAGGTTGTATATTGTTACCCTGCTTATTTAACTTATATGCAGAGTACATCATGAGAAATGCTGTACTGGATGAAGCACAAGCTGTAAGCAGGATTGTCGGGAGAAATATCAATAATCTCAGATATGGGGATGACACCCTTATGCCAGAAAGTGAAGAAGAACTAAAGAGCCTCTGGATGAAAAGTGAAAGAGGAGAGTGAAAGGGTTGGCTTAAAATTCAGCATTCAGAAAACTAAGATCATGGCATCTGGTCCTATCACTTCATGGCAAATAGATGGGGAAACAGTGGAAACAGTGGCAGACTTTATTTTCTTGGGCTCCAAAATCACTGCAGATGGTGACTGCAGCCGTGAAATTAAAAGAGGTTTTCTCCTTGGAAGAAAAGTTATGACCAACCTAGACAGCTTATTAAAAACCAGAGACATTACTTTGCCAACAGAGATCTGTCTAGTGAAGGCTATGGTTTCTCCAGTAGTCATGTATGGATGTGACAGTTGGGTTACAAGGAAGGTTGAGTGCTGAAAAATTGATGATTTTGAACTGTGGTGTTGGAGAAGACTCTTGAGTGTCCTTGGATAGCAAGGAGATCAAACCACTCCATCCTAAAGGAAATCAGTCCTGAATATTAACTGGAAGGACTGATGCTGAAGCTGAAGCTCCAGTACTTTGGCCACCTGATGGGAAGAACTGACTCATTAGAAAAGATTCAGATGCTGGGAAAGATTGAAAGCAGTAGGAGAAGGGGATGACAGAGGATGAGATGGTTGGATGGCGTCACTGACTCAATGGACATGAGTTTGAGCAAGCCTCGGGAGTTGGTGATGGACAGGGAAGCCTGGCGTGCTGCAGTCCATGGGGTTCCAAAGAGTGGGACACAACTGAGCAGCTGCACTGACTGACGAACAACCCTAAATTTGAGCGCCTCTATAATCACAGCTTCAGGATACATGAATCCAAAATGACAGAATTTAAAAGATAAATAGAAAATTCTTAGAATCCTAGGAGGAAATTTGTCTAATTCTCTCTCAGTAATTGTTATAGTAGCTAGAAAAACTCAGTAAGGACACAAAAGATTCGAGCATAATGTGACTTTTTTCTGTATAGAGATAAGTGAGTATGACAAAATAAAAAATCTAAATCTCTATTATCATGGCTTGGCCAGTCAAATTTAACATTTCATGTTATAGTTCATATTATTTTCCTTTTGTTTAATAGGATTTCTGAGTTCCCAACTTTAATCTACAAGTATTTTTATCTTGATAGGCATTATAATATCATACTATCATTCATTTATCATCAATAGTCCACAGAGTAAATTTTGTAGACATGAAGATATTACACAATGATTCCCTAATTATGAGATAATAATTATTTATTTTTGTAAAATTATGTCAGTAAAAAATACAATTTTTGTTACAATTTGTGATTTGTCACATATACATTATTCGAATGTGTGTAACTTCAGATATAAAATACCAAGAGGTTAAATGTATTTCCAGGTGTTAGATATAAATTTTAGTAAAGTATCAGTACTTGAAAAAAAAATATTTATAGGAGAAAATGAAAAGCTATTGGCTTATCAAATATATTGTTAGAGAAAATAGGTGCAATGTTAAAAAAAAGAAAAGAAAAACAGAGCTCTTAGTTTCAATGAATGTAGCACAAATATATCATTGATGTAATAGTACTTCCTACCTCTCAGTAAAATCATACTGATGCAACAACAAAGACAAGTGAAACAAACTCAGAGATCTATTACAAATGAATGTACTTTCTGCCAATCTAGTTACATGACTATATTATCCATATATTAAACAATAGGACATTTGTTGGAAAATACCATTTCAATCAAGAAATTTTAACTTTCTGGAAGACAATACAGAGAGTAAGACATATTACATTACAATGTACAGTTTTTTTTCTCTGTAGACCATTTATATATTCCTGCACTGCAAGGGTCCAACTTGACCCTGTGACTTGCTGTACCTCTCCTCTGTGCAGGAATCTTACAACTCTCTCTGCTAAATTTTAGCCATGGTACCTCCTTTGTTCTGTGAATGTGGGTTTGAAGTATTTGTCCTTTCAGAACTGAAACTTCTAACAGTTATTTTGTGGTTTACCAACTCTGTATTCTTCCTCAGCCATGAAACAATATTTGAGATAGAGAATGCTCCATTCCCACAGGTCCTCCTGTGAAAAGAAAATGGAGTAAGACACTGCAGTAAACCCACACTGAAAATGTAGCATAAGTAAAATATAACTAAATGTTGATGAAAGTCACTGAGATTTTAAGGGATGAAGTACATCACAACCTATGCTATCACTACTATCCTGACTTATAGCTACTTGACAGATACTCCTGTGGACAAAAATGTTGCCTGCCACTTCAGTAAACAAAAGACATTGCCTGCTATCAAGCCACCAGCCACTCCAGCCAAACCTGGCAGTGAGGAGAGTTCAGCATGGAGAAAAGCAGGATATTGGCCTTTGATGAGCTTCCCTCATAGCTCAGCTGGTAAATGCATATCAAAGGAATAATTTCAATGAGCCCAGACTCTTGCATCTTCTCATACATAGAAAAAGAGTAAAATCATTAACTTGAAATGTCTGTTTCTTATGATTAGCGGTAATCTTGATCTTCAACTACATGGTAGGATTTTTTGTTGTTGTTTGTTTTGTTTTGTTTTGTTTTTTCCACCAAAAACTCCTGTATTTCCTAGCTCCTCCCTTACCTCTTTGGAACAGTTCCTCAGAGGTATCTGTGAGGCTTCATCCCGGGCTATAGTCCTCAGTAAGGTACTGAACAAAGCATAATTCCAAACTTTTAGGTTGTGCATTTTCTTTTCAGTTGATGCTTCCATAACAAATACTCTGAAAATTCTCTCCTTTGGGACAAAATGTCTCGGGAAAAATAACACTGATGCAGGTCTTCGATAGATGACCATGAGCAATACTTCCAGTTGAATCTAAATAAAGAGACACGTGGGAGCTCTGGCTCAAGATGGCCACATAGACAGGATCCTGAACTCACGGCCTCCCACAGATGCACTAACTCTACAGCCACATGTGGAAGTTTCCTCTGAAAGAAACCCCAAAATTAGATGCATGATCCCCACACATTGGAACAATGAGGTAAAAACAGAAAACCAGGTAGGAGAGACTGAGACACAATCTTATCATAACCCAACCCCAGCACTATGGCCACAGTTGGGAGGGAACTCAGAATCCTTCACTTCCCTGAGAAGTGAAGAGTTTAAACTCTATACATGGTACCCCAATTTTAAGACTTGTGCCTAAGAGACAAGCCCTCAAAACATATAGCTGCAAATGCCTACAGAACTTGTGTCCATGAAGCCCACAAGGCTATAGCAACCTGAGAAACCATTCTTAAATGGCTCACACAAAACCTCCCACCCCAGGGCCCCAGGGCTCAGCAGAGGCAGCCAACTGAAAAGTGCTCAGACTTTCCATGAGGTAGACCTATTTGCTTATCTTAAAACATCAGCCTGAGAGGCAAGCATCTAACTTAACACACATCTAGAGACTTCCTGAAGTACTCTCCAAAGACGGAGGCCAGTGGGCACTATCTTTGCACTCTCTCTCTGCCTCACTCCACCTCCTAAGTATCTCTTGAGAAAGAGCTTGTGCGTTTGTCTGGTACCCCGATTTGTGTGGGTGTCACCCAGGGGACACCTCATGGTCACCTGGTTCTGGTGGCCAGCTAGGTTTATATTCTCAGGTCCCTTAGGACTATAATAAACAGAGAAAGAGTTCTCCACTGGCCACATCCCAAAGCACAGCAGAAAAGCAATAGACTAAGGTGCCTAGTCTTTCTGTAAAAGAGGCCTGTTAGCTTATCTTCATAGGTGCAGCCTTGGGGGCAGGCTTCATATTAAACACACATCTAAAGGCCCCCTGTGACCCTCTCCAGAGACCTCAGAGGGTAGGCCCTATCTTCAAGCTCTCCCTCTGCTGCACTGCAGATTGCCAGTATCTCCCAGGACGGAGTGCACATGTCCAGTGCCCTGGTTTTTGTGACTCATGCCCAGTGGATGCTCCTTGATTACACAGTGACCAATGGTGCTTAGTTTCATGGGCCCCATAGGACCATAACAAACAGAGAAATAGTTCTTAACCAGCTGCACCTTAGGGCACAGCAGAAAAAAGTCAGCAGACTATGACACCCAGCCTTTTTGTGAAAGAAGCCTATTCAGTTCAGTTCAGTTCAGTTCAGTCACTCAGTCGTGTCTGACTCTTTGCGACCCCATGAATCGCAGTACACCAGGCCTCCCTGTCTATCAGCAACTCCCGGAGTTCACCCAAACCCATGTCCATCGAGTCAGTGATGCCATCCAGCCATCTCATCCTCTGTCATCCCCTTCTCCTCCTGCCCCAATCCCTCCCAGCATCAGAGTCTTTTCCAATGAGTCAACTCTTCACATGAGGTGGCCAAAGTATTGGAGTTTCAGCTTTAGCATCAGTCCTTCCAAAGAACACCCAGGGCTGATCTCCTTTAGAATGGACTGGTTGGATCTCCTTGCAGTCCAAGGGACTCTCAAGAGTCTTCTCCAACACCACAGTTCAAAAGCATCCATTCTTCAGAGCTCAGCTTTCTTATTAGCTTATCTTTAAGGATGGTAAAGTGTCTGCCTGCAATGCAGGAGACCTGGGTCTGATCCCTAGACGAGGGCATGGCAACCCTCTCCAGGATTCTTTCCTGGAGAAAGAGAATCCCTATGGACAGAGGAGACTGGCAGGCCACAGTCCATGGGGTCACAGAGTCAGACACAATTGAGAGACTAAGCACAGCATAGCACAATGCTTTGACCTAAAGGGCAGGCTTCTAATGAAATACAAATTTAAGGGCCAACTGTGATCCTCTTCAGGGACCGTCGAGGGCAGGCACTATCTTCACACTCTCCATCCACCACACTCCAGATGGCCAGTATCTCCCAGAAAGTACTGAGAAATGGACTACTTCCTGCCACATCAGCAAACAAGGATGTCACAGTCATCAGGGATTACAGCCTTCCAATTGAGCTCCAGAACCCTCAAGACACTCAAGAAGGAGAAGAATATCTGCTACATGATAGCCATTAGACTGTCATACTCGTCACTCCCTAGGATGAGCTCCAAGGAGGCTCAGAATGTGAAAAAAACACAGGATACTGGCCCAGGACAGCTATGATGCAGATGAAAGGAATGATTTCACGGAGCCCAGACTCTTATACTTTTCCATACACAGAAAAGTGCTAAATTCCATAACTTGAGATAGCTGGTTTTCTTTCATTAACAATAATCTTTTGATGTTCAGACAACCTGCCTTTGTTGCAAAACTTCTATATAACCTGGCTCCTCCCTTACCCTCCCCTTCTATCAGGGTCATTTGAGATGCTGTCTCCTGGGCTTGAAGTCCCACCAAATAAAACATAGCTCTCAACTTTTAGTGTTTTTTTTAAGTTGACAGGAGTCTGTGTGAAAGTCGTTTCCCATCCAGTTGCTGTGGCTGCCACCCAGGGAATGCCCCTGGATTGCCTGGCTCTGATGGCTAATAGTTCTTTTGTTCATGAGTCCCCTAGGGCTATACAAATAGAGAAACATCATTTAACCAGATATTGCCCCCAGAACATAGCATAAAGATAGCAGGCTGAAATATACCTCTGTCCTTCTGGGAAAGAGACCAATAAACTTATTTTCATAGCTGTGGCTTAAGGGACAAGATTCTAACTAAATATATATTGAAATATATATAATTCTGTCCAGAGATTAAGGAAGCTAGTGGGTGCCATCTTTCCCTTCTCCCTTTGTCCCTCTCCCAGGTATCAGTGTCTCCGAGAAAAGAACTTGTATATAAAGCTCATACATTGACATTGTGACTGCCACCTTTGATAACCTTGCTCTGGTGGCCAGTGAGATTTGTATACGTGGGTTCATGGGATGGTAGTAAACAAAAACAGCTCTGAATTGGTTATAGCCCCAAACTTAGTGCAGAAGGAACAGATAGAAATGTTCATTCCCAGTTGTCTCCTGAAAGAGGTATATTTGAATACTTCAAACCTTGCTGCCTATGGGTCTGACTTCCAATTAACCCGAATCTAGGTGCTAAAAGGGATCTTCCCCTTTGGGACACTGATAACTCTTGGCATACCCTCAACTACTGGGAGCCCACTAACAATAAATCAGGTTACTTGGACAATCACAAGAGTTTGAGAGACAACCAAGGGCTAGGGCAACATTGAACAAGAAGTTTTATCTCATATATGGGGCCACTCCTTTAAGACTGAGCAAGGTGGCTGTTTTATCTAGTGTTAAAAAACCCACACAGAGTCCAGGAAAATGAAACAGAGGGATATGTTCCAAATGAAGAGCCAGCTAAAACCTCAGAAAAAAAAAAAACACTTATGAAATGAGATGTTATTTACCTAATAAAGTTAAAAATAATAGTCATAAAGATGCTCACTAAGTTCAGAAAAAAGGATGAACAAAGTGAGAATTTTAAAGTAACAAACAAAAGTCACAGAACTGAAGAATACAATATCTGAAGTGAAAAATATACTAGAGGGGTTCAAAAACAGACTAGATGAACTGTAAAAAGGATCAGTGAGCTCAAAAATAGGTTAGTGGAACTCATCTAATTATAGCAGCAAAAAGAAAAAAAAATGAAAATGAATGGAGATAGGTTAAGGAACTTAAAGGACACATCGAACAGAATAACATTTACATTAAAGGAATCCCCCAGGAGAGAGAGAAAGAGGTATGAATATAATGAGTAATTTTAAAAAGTCATCATATAATGATAAAAGGGTCAAATCCAATAGCATTTGTAAATATTTATGTACTCAAACAGGACCACCAGAATATATAAAGCAAAAATTTAAAGACCTTAAGAGAGAAATAAATAGCTATACAATAATACTAGGGGACTTTAATACCACAATTTCATCAATGGATATATTACTCAGAAAAATCAATAAGGAACATTGCCCTTAAATAACTTGATAGAGCAGATTGCCTTAACAAACATATAGAGAACATTCTATCCAAAAACAACAAAATACACAGACTTTTTAAGTGCACACAGAACATTCTCCAGGATACTTCATAGGCTAGGGCACAAAACAAGTGTCAATAAATATAAGATTGAGATTATATCAAACATCTTTTCTGACCACACTAGTATGAAACTAGAAACCAACTACAAGAAGAAAACTAGAAAATTCACAAATATATGGAGATTAAACAAACATCATCCTACTGAATGGGTCAAAAAAGAAATATAAAGGAAAAAAAATACCTTGATACAAATGGAAATGGAAATACAACATAAAAAAACTTATGAAATGCAGCAAAAGGAGTTCTAAGTGGGAAGTTCATAGCAATAAATAGTGATAATAAAAAAAGAGAAAGATTTCTTATTGACCTAAGTTATTTATTTGAGATAAATAACCTAACTTTAAATCTCAAGAAACCAGAAAAAGAAAAATAAATGAAGCACAGAGTTAGTAGAAGTAAGGAAATAACAAAGATCAGAGTAGAAATAAATGAAATAGAGATAAAAAGACAATAGAAAAGATAAAAAAAAAAAAACTATGAGCTGTTTTCTTGAAAAGAAAAACTAAGAACCCAAGGGAAAAAAGAGATAAAATCAGAAATGAAAGAGGAAACATTGCAACTGATATTACAGAAATACAAAGGCTCATAAGGGATTACTACAAATAATCACATGTCAACAAACTGGACAACCTAGAAGAAATAGAAATTTCCAGAAACATACAATTTTCCAAGTTTGAGTAATGAAGTTGCAAAAAATCTAAACAGACCAGTTTCTAGCTAGGAGCTTGAATCATTAATCAAAAATCTCAAAAAACGAAAGTTCAGGACCAGACAGCCTCACTGGTGAATTCTACCAAACTTTTAAAAAAGAATCAATAGCAATCCTTCTCAGCCTCTTCCAAAATATATGAGGAGGGATCACATCCTAACTCATTATGTAAGGTCAGTATTACCCTGACACCAAAACCAGAAGAAAAAAAAAAAAATCTGCCTCTGAATAAGGACAAAAAAACTAAAAATTACCTATACAGGCAAGAAAAGGTCACACCATTCAGAACTTCTTTTTATCATGTTATAGAGTTTAAATATTAATCTAAATGACATGGACCACCATTGAAGCATATTAAGCAAGAGGCAATTATTTAAAAAAGATAACTATATCTTTTGGGTGAAGAATTTATTGTAGGTGACAAGACTGTAAGGAGAGACTAGTATGAAATGGCAGTAGATCAGAGCTGATAATGATTTAGTATTGGGAAGGTGCCAATGACTATACTCAAATTTCTTACATAATGAATCATATTGATAGAGATACTTTTCATTGAAATGGAAAAGTAAGGAGAAAGAGCATATATGGATGGCTATAGGGACATGGCTGTGGGAGAGAGGTCAAGGAATTAGTTTCTAATTTCTCAGAGAGAATACAATATAGTATGTGTTTAAAATAATATAATAAATACTAAAAGATTCACTTAAGACCACAGTAATGTTTGGCTTCCTTGGTGGCTCAGATGGTAAAGAATTTGCCTGTAATACAGGAGACCCAGGTTCCATCTTTGGGTTGGGAAAATCCCCTGGAGAAGGAAATGGCAACCCACTCCAGTATTCTTGCCTGGAGAATTTCAAGAGGAGCCTGGCAGGCTACAGTCCATGGGGTCAAAAAGGACACGGCTTAGCGACTAACATTTTCCCGGTAATAATTACTGAGTCCAGCTCAATCCAGGTGCAAGAATTTTCAGTCCAAAGGGGAGCAGGCTGACATATAAACATTAGGACAATAGGTAATAACACATGTGTAATGATTAGAAGTAGTACCAATGTAAGAAGCGTGAGAAGGAGTCAAGGTTTAAAATTGTATGTGAGATAGGCATTCCAAGACAAATGAGTAGTAAGTGTAAAAGATAACAGAAGCAAGTATTCCTAGTGTGTAAAAGCATAAACTCAGAGGCCTAAATGCCTGGATTGTAATCCTGCCTCTCTTCCTGAGTAGCTGTAAGATACTGGACAAGTTACACAGCATATCGTGACTCCACGTTATCTACTGTTGCTGTTCAGTCACTTTTGTGTCCAACCCTTTGTGACCCCATGGATGGCAGCATGCCAGGCTTCCCTGTCCATCACCAGCTCCCGGAGCTTGCTCATGTCTGTCGAGTCTGTGATGCCATCCGACCATCTCATTCTCTGTTGTCCCCTTCTCCTCCTGCCTTCAATCTTTCCCAGCATCAGTGTCTTTTCTAATGAGCTGGCTCATCGCATTAGGTGGCCAAAGTATTGGAGCTTTAGCATCCAATGAATAGTCCAATGAATATTCCAATGAATATTCAGGACTGATTTCCTTTAAGATTGACAGGTTGGATCTCATTGCAGTCCAAGGGACTCTCAAGTCTTCTCCAACACCACATTTTGAAAGCATCAATTTTTTGGGTCTCAGATTTCTTTATAGTCCAACTCTCACATCCATACATGACTACTGGAAAAAGCTCTGACTAGATGGATCTTTCTGGGCAAAGTAACATCTCTGCTTTTTAATATGCTGTCCAGGTTGGTAATAACTTTTCTTCCAGGAAGCAAGTATCTTAATTTCATGGATGCAGTCACCATCTGCAGTGATTTTGGAGCCCAAGAAAATAAAGTCTCTCACTGTTTCCATTGCTTCCCCATCTATTTGCCATGAAGTGATGGAACCAGATGCCATGATCTTAGTTTCTTGAATGTTGAGTTTTAAGCCAGCTTTTTCACTTTCCTCTTTCACCTTCAAGAGGCTCTTTAGTTCCTCTTCACTTTCCACCATAAGGGTGGTGTGTCATCTGCATATCTGAGGTTGTTGATATTTCTCCTAGCATTCATGATTCCAGCTTGTGCCTCATCCAACATGGCATTTCACATGAGGTACTCTGTGTGTAAGTTAAATAAGCAGGGTAACAATACACAGCCTTGATGTACTCCTTCCCCAATTTTTAACTAGTCTGTTGTTCCATGTCTGGTTCTAACTGTTGCTTCTTGACCTATATACAGGTTTCTCAGGAAGCAGGTAAGGTGGTCTGGTATTCCTATCTCCTTAAGATTTTCCCACAGTTTTTTGTGATCCACACAGTCAAAGGCTTTAGCATAATCAATGAGGCCAAAGTAAACGTTTTTCTGTAATTTTCTTGCTTTTTCTATGAGCCAATGGATGTTGGCAATTTGATCTAAAAAATGCAGATAATCACGGCACCTATTGCCTTACATTGCTGTGAGATTTAAATGAGTTAATACGTATAAAACACTGTTGAAGACTAAAAAGTGCTATGGAAATGTTAAGTATGCTGGTATAATCCTGACAATGATGAGGGTGATATCAGCAGTAATAATAATGAAAATGATAAGATGGGAGAGAAGTCTAGAGAAGATTGGGGTGGGGAGATAGACAGGGACCAAATATTCAAGTTTTCTTTGCTAGGACTGTGAATCTCACTCTGTGAACCATCTCCACTAAAAAATTTTGAGCACGAAGTAACAATCAGCTATGTGTTTGGAAAGACTGTCCTGGTTGTGGAGAACAAGTGGCAAAGGAACAAAGCCTGTGAGACAGATACAATTGTCCATGAGCCATAAACTCAGGGCAACACAAAATTACTTCTTAATCTCAGATTTTGAAGCCCTCCCTCAAAATGGGTCAGCAGAGGGAGCGTTAAGCAGACCTGACTGATAAGAGGGAAATCACTGCTCCTCTGGATCCCACCCAATCCTGTAAGCCTGCAGGCTGTCGGGGGCTTGAGCTTCAGAGTTGGCCTGCTTGCAGCAGGATTTCATTAGGTGTGAATGTGCAGCCTGAGTTCACTACCCTCTCCCCAGATCTGATCCTCTCTCTTCATCTAAGCTTTCCCTTCAGGCCCCCAGAGAGGCCCCTGGGAGCCTCCCTCAGCTGTACTCCCTGAACAGCAGTATGTCTCATCAACAACTTTTTAATGAGGTCACAGCCTGTGACTGCTCATTAATTGGCAGGTTAGTCTGAAACCCCAGGGGTGGAAGAGACTGAAGATAGAAGCCAGTGAGAACAGAGCTCAGCCTATAGAGAGCTGAGGATAGGGAGAGAGAATTAACTTCCTTTTAGCAGAGATTCCAAGCTTTTACTCATGGGTCTCCAGGGTCCCTTTGAGCTCTGTAACTATGGTTCTGCAAACTGAGGTCTGGACAGAGGGTGGGAGGAGTTCCAACAGAACCCAGTAATCCCAGACTTGGTCCCAGCTCTTGGTCTCGAGAGATTCTTATGGAAATCAAATGCTCCTCAGATTTTCTTTGATGCTTGGGTAAAAGGAATTTTGCTCTTGAAACTTTTTATCATCTTGCCTTACATAATCATGGATTCCTTTGCTATCTCCCTACACGTCTAAGTGGAGATTCTTTGTGCTATTTACCAAGTTCATTTAAACTGTACGTGTCCTGGGAGTTTAGTAGCTGGTCCTCTTCTATTTTTCTTGTGTACTATTTCTTAGAGATTCCACCATTGTCGAGGTTTCAATATATCACTCTTGTGGCAGTGAAACCTGAGTATTGGCTTATATCGACCATGAGAATTATTACTAGTAATAATTGGCCTCCTAACCGGTCTCCCAGCCTTTGGTCATACTAAGTGTGTGTGCTAAGTTGCTTTAGTCGTGTCTGACTCTTATGCAGCCCTATGGACTGTATCTCACCAGGCTCCTCAGTCCACGGGATTTTTCAGGCAAGAATAGTGGAATTCTCTCCTCCAGGGAATCTTCCTAACCCAGGATCAAACCCACGTCTCTTGTGTCTCCTGCATTTGGAGGCGGGTTCTTTACCACTAGTGCCACCTGGGAAGTCAGTCATACTATAAAGACTTCTATATAGGCTCCACTCTCATTCATCCTTCTCACCGTCTCCGGAGTTCTTTCTAAATACGCATGTAATGATCCATCAAAATGATGTCCTAAACCCTTAGAATTCACCTCATCTGCAGAATGAAAGTATGTTCTTAGCATGTCATGCAGGCCTATGTGTAACCCAGCTCAAGCTTATCTTTCCAGTCTCCATCTTTCCATACTCCAACAGTTGAGTGCATATCAACAGTTGTCACACTGGTCGATTTTCTTTCTCCTTATATCATGCATTTCTAGTTTTTCTAAGCATAGTCTTTTTTCATTCTCTTCAACAATTTAGAATCTGAAAAACCTATATTCAAATCCTGTGCCTGCTACTGAACAGCTTTAAATATCTATCCTTATATTTAACAATCTGTAAATGGGATACAATATAATAATATAACATATGCATAACCAGATTTAATGTATTTTGATATACAATAGAATTAAAATTACATGAGCCATATAATATCATGTAAGAATCGAAATGCCAGTCTATGTCTGATGCAGGATATGACACGCTTGGGGCTGACGCGCGGGGATGACCCAGAGAGATGTTGTGGGGAGGGGGGTGGGAGGGGGGCTCATGTTTGGGAACGCATGTACACCTGTGGTGGATTCATGTCAATCTATGCCAAAACCAATACAGAATTGTAAAGTAAAAATTAAAAATAAATAAATAAATTTTAAAAAATATATATTGTGGAAGGCAAGAAAAAAAATAAATAAATAAAATAAAATTACATGAGCCAATTACTCCCATTCCTGAAACTGTTTGGTATTTCTATAGTATCTCTTTCAATTCAAAGTGGCAGATGGGTTGTATAGAATTCTCAAGGATGTTTGCTATAATTGTAACATGAGAAATCTAATAAATGCTATCTCCTCCCAAGAAGCAGGGTGAATTAAGTAACTAACATTTATTGATAGGCAAATATGAGTTACACATTTTAAAATACAGTATCAGTTATTCCTCTCTGGTTTCATCACAATTTTTAAAATAGGATTCATGTTTCAAAAAAAAGCAAGTAACTTGTTCCATTGTCAGAACTATTTAAGTATCAGACTAAAAGTTTTAATCTCAGTGTGAATCCAAAATATCAAGAAGTTTAAAAATATTGCATATTACTTCTCTGAAATATAAAGGTAGAACTTGAAAAGAGTTATATAAAATAAGTAAATTTAAAAAAATAATGTTTAACACAGAGATTAAAATAGTTCCTGCTGCTGCTGCTGCTGCTAAGTCGCTTCAGTCGTGTCCGACTCTGTGCGACCCCAAAGACGGCAGCCCACCAATCCCAGGCTCCCCCATCCCTGGGATTCTCCAGGCAAGAGTACTGGAGTGGGTTGCCATTTCCTTCTCCAGTGCATGAAGGTGAAAAGAGAAAGTGAAGTCGCTCAGTTGTGTCTGACTCTTAGCGGCCCCATGGACTGCAGCCTACCAGGCTCCTCCACCTTCCTAAGAGAGGGATAATGAGCAAAGATAATAAAACACAACAAAAAACAATATTGAAATCAACTTAAATGGAAATTATCTGATCTATTTGGTGATGAACCATTTCTCTGGGAGAATTAAAAGCACTTATAAAATTACTTTTATTTTCTGAGTGAAAAAGATAACTGGCACAGAATAAATGTTCAATAAATGGCAGAATTTATGATTAAGCCTTGTGTCTTTACATAATTGTTCTGTCTAAAATTCCTCCATCTCATAGCTTCCTCCCTATACTAAGTTAATTTCAACTTATCTTTCAAGATTCAGCTCTAGTTGTATTCTCTGGAATACAATGCTAATGTTTTCCTTCTAGAAACCCTCTCTGATTCCTGTAGACAAAGCTAAGTTCACTAGCCTTTGTCACGCATATCTTGGGCATATATAGCCGCTAAAGCATTTAAGAAAATATTGTTAATTGTATTTTACATGCACATCTAATAGATGAGTATAAGGACAATCTCTCACGTTTATATTCCTTTGCCTGACACTCAGTAATACTCACAAATGTTGACTGATTAAGTTCCAAATCATTGCCTCTAGCAGTGACCTCTCAGCCAAATGCTTTTTATGTTTTTGAGGTGTCTCCAAAACATTTCTGCTTATATAGCAAAGTATCTATCTAGCACAGTGCTCTCAAACTATACTTTGTGAAATAAATCTTATGAAGATGCTTCCTTCTCCCTGATAATAGTACCAATAAACACAGCAGAGAAGTTTCCACTAATTTCCTCCCCAAAATGTTCTTTAAATATGCTTTCCTCAAAAGGTGCCCTCCAGGTTTAACCACCCAAACCCACCAGAATAGTTATCCAAAATGCCCAGTAAAGAATGTGAACATGGAAATGCCTTTCCTGGTAAGCAGTGTTAATAGCTTGTGAGGGTTTATTTGCATACACTGATAAAAACAACTCACCCAAAAGTGATAACCATCTGCTGTACTCCAATGTACAGCAAGTTGTTTAAAACAACTTATATTACCCATAATGAAACCCATAAGGATACATATGAATACCATCATGAATGATGCAACTATGATCCATATAAAGAGAAAGATATGCACTTGAGCACCCAACCACCCTACTCAACATAAATGTCCAAACCATACAGAACATGGAGCTTGTTAAAGGCATGCTGAACTGGTTAGCTAAGGATTATGCACAGTTCATAAGACAACTCCAAACCCTGTGTGATATGCCTACATGATGAAATTCTGAACTCATAGTTACTTAGAATAAAACACAAACTCATTGCCCAGTCATTATATCTAGACAATTATTTCTTATTATTTACCCTTCTTTTTAATTTAATTTTTCATTGATTTATGTTTACATTTCATCAGGAAACATGTGTACCAAATTCTCAGAGTACAATGGTGAACAAATGCACTGCTGTTCAGTTGGTGCTTATCCAGTAAATGGATCAGAGAAGTAAAATTAAAGCATCATTCAATGTACTTTATTCTGCTATTAATATAATGCCACAACTTGATAATTGCTATTATAGGAGTATAAAACAAGTCTTCAACTCCTGAAAATTCTTCCTTGGAGACACTTTTTATTCATCTCTGTTAGTTCACATTCCCATTGCCAAAGCTGGTTATTTATTCCTCTTTTTGATTACCCTTTTTGTTGCCATATCCTTACACTTAATCAGTGAATATTTACACACTGAGTCCTGAAGGAACAACAAAAAAATGAACAAGATACTGCCTTGTAAGAATTCCTATGCATAGTGTTTTACTGTGCAATAATTCTGCACATTGGTAAGTGCTACAATGGAACTACTCAACCAGTCTCTCAGTTCAGTTCAGTCGTTCATTCGTGTCTGACTCTTTGTGAGCCCATGAATCGCAGCACGCCAGGCCTCCCTGTCCATCACCAACTCCTGGAGTTCACTCAGACTCACATTGATCGAGTCAGTGATGCCCTCCAGCCATCTCATCCTCTGTCGTCCCCTTCTCCTCCTGCCCCCAATCCCTCCCAGCAGCAGAGTCTTTTCCAATGAGTCAACTCTTTGCATGAGGTGGCCAAAGTACTGGAGTTTCAGCCTTAGCATCATTCCTTCCAAAGAAATCCCAGGGCTGATCTCCTTCAGAATGCACTGGTTGGATCTCCTTGCAGTTCAAGGGACCCTCAAGAGTCTTCTCCAACACCACAGTTCAAAAGCATCAGTTCTTCAGTGCTCAGCTTTCTTCACAGTCCAACTCTCACATCCATACATGATCACTGGAAAAACCATAGCCTTGACTAGACGGACCTTTGTTGGCAAAGTAATGTCTCTGCTTTTGAATATGCTCTCTAGGTTGGTCATAACTTTTCTTCCAAGGAGTAAGTGTCTTTTAATTTCATGGCTGCAATCACCATCTGCAGTGATTTTGGAGCCCCAAAAGATAAAGTCTGACACTGTTTCCACTGTTTTCCCCATCTATTTGCCATAAAGTGATGGGACCAGATGCCATGATCTTCGTTTTCTGAATGTTGAGCTTTAAGCCAACTTTTTCGCTCTTCACTTTCACTTTCCTCAAGAAGCTTTTTAGTTTCTCTTCACTTTCTGCCATAAGGGTGGTGTCATCTGCATATCTGAGGTTATTGATATTTCTTCCAGCAATCAAATCCTGCTAATTCTTCCTTAGCAAAACTCTTCCACATCTTTTATTTGAATTCTCATTGACATTGCCTCTGTCAATGGCCTCAGTTCAGTTCAGTCGCTCAGTCATGTCCAACTCTTTGCAACCCCATGAATCGCAGCACACCAGGCCTCCCTGTCCATCACCAACTCCCAGGGTTCACCCAAACTCATGTCCATCGAGTTGGTGATGCCATCCAGCCATCTCATCCTCTGCCATCCCCTTCTGCTCCTGCCCCCAATCCCTCCCAGCATCAGAGTCTTTTCCAATGAGTCAACTCCGCATGAGGTGGCCAAAGTGTTGGAGTTTCAGCCTCAGCATCAGTCCTTCCAATGAGCACCCAGGACTGAACTCCCTTAGGATGGACTGGTTGGATCCCCTTGCAGTCCAAGGGACTCTCAAGAGTCTTCTCCAGCACCATAGTTCAAAAGCATCAATTCTTCAGCACTCAGCTTTCTTCATAGTCCAACTCTCACATCCATACATGACCACTGGAAAAACCATAGCCTTGACTAGATGGACCTTGGTTGGCAAAGTAATGTCTCTGCTTTTGAATATGCTATCTAGGTTGGTCATAACTTTCCTTCCAAGGAGTAAGCATCTGTTAATTTCATGGCTGCAATCACCATCTGCAGTGATTTTGGAGCCCAGAAAAATAAAGTCTGACACTGTTTCCACTGTTTCCCCATCTATTTCATGAAGTGATGGGACCGGATGCCATGATCTTCGTTTTCTGAATGTTAAGCTTTAAGCCAACTTTTTCACTCTCCACTTTCACTTTCATCAAGAGACTTTTGAGTTCCTCATCACTTTGTGCCATAAGGGTGGTGTCATCTGCATATCTGAGGTTATTGATATTTCTCCCGGCAATCTTGATTCCAGCTTGTGCTTCTACCAGCCCAGCGTTTCTCATGATGTACTTTGCATACAAGTTAAATAAGCAGGGTGACAATATACAGACTTGACGTACTCCTTTTCCTATTTGGAACCAGTCTGTTGTTCCATGTCCAGTTCTAACTGTTGCTTCCTGACCTGCCTAGCCAGGCCTTTGTTGCTGAAATATTACTGTGTAGGCCTCCTCACTGTGCTCATGGCTTCATTCTTTCTTTCCAATCATCCTTTACACTCACGGCTAAGAACTGATTTACAAAATTTATAAATAAATATATAATTATCCAATGCTACCATAGCTATTAAGTAAAATCATAAAATTATCTCAAGAAGGTTAAGAGACTTTTAACATAAAGGAGGCAGGAAACTCTTTTCTTAGAAAGTAACGACCAAAAATCAGAAAGTCATTTCAGAAAATTGAGTAGGAGTTAACCAGGTGAAAATTAGTAGGAAAAACATTAGAAACAAATGAATTAACCTATGCAAAGATCCTAATGAAGGAAAGTTTAATGAATTAGTGGAAAATAAAGAAGTCAAGCTGACAAATACTAAGTGTAGTTGCAGAAACAGCGATGGTAGAAGTAATCAAAGTGATGCTGTCATCATACACTCAACTGGAAAGCCCCTTCCTCTCCCTAATGGAAACCTTCAAGTCTCAACTCAAATAATGTCTTGATCAAACCTGCTTTATATGACTTGGCATATTTTCTATACTTAATCCCTTTTCCTTTTCACAACAGGTATTAGGACATGGAGTAATTTTAAGATCTTTCTCTAGGTTATAAGGTTATAAATTAATAGGGGAGGAACCAGAATGAAAGTATTATTTTGTTTCAAGTATCTTATTTTTATTAAAAATTTAATAAATTTGCATGATAAAATTATTTAAGAACAAAAGAATATACTATCAAAATATCTCCCTCTCAGGGTTGACCTCTGTTCTTCCCCACTTTCCTGGCCCAAAGGCAATGACTATTATTAGTTCTTTGTGTATCTTTCAAAAAATTTACTGTTTACACATTTTATATGTATGTGTATAATATTTAGCTCTGTAAAATATATTTAATTTTATACTGTGTATACAGTTTCTTGGAGAAGGAATTGGCAACCCACTCCAGTGTTCTTGCCTGGAGAATCCCAGGGACGGGGAGCCTGGTGGGCTGCCGTCTATGGGGTTGCACAGAGTTGTACACGACTGAAGCGACGCAGCAACAGCAACAGCAATACAGTTTCTTTCATCTTGCTTTTTTTCAAATAAAATTTTATCTTGAAGTTTATTCCACATTAATATATTCACAGTTACATAGTATTGTAAGGGAGACAGGACCTCATTGAGCTTTCCCAGGGACAGGCCTTCCCCCATATCTCCTGCTTTAGCTTCCCCCTAAAGTACCTAGATAATAGTATTTGATCAACATTTCCTGTTGAGTTGTTTTGCAGATGTAAAAAAACTTCCCTCTCTTCAACAAATGGAAGATGTTAACTACTTGACTCCTCCTGGAGCCTAAGGATCAATAATGCTAACCCCAGTGACACTACCCTGTTACTTTACCATCAGCCATTCAGAGAATTGTGCACAAGTTGATCACAGACACTGTGACACCCCTCCCTTACCTGGCTTTTAAAAGTACTTTGCCAACACTTTTCAAGGAATTCAGGGCCTTTTAGGGCATAAACCTCCCATCTCCTTGTATGGCCTTGCAATAAAACTTTCTCTCCCCCAAATTCCAACGCTTCTGTTTATTTGGCCTCATTTTGCATCAGGCACACAAACTTGCATTAACAGTATTCAATGGAAATATAAAATTTTTAATCAATTGCCTATTGATAGAATTAAGATAATTTTTATATTGCTTTACTATTAAAAATTGTGCTATAATAAGAAACAGTTTAACTTTTCCTATGTTTAAAATTCTGTGACTCTTAAAGCCTGAGTGACTAGCTCTATCTTGTACTGCTCTCTGCTGCTGCTGCTGCTAAATCGCTTCGGTCGTGTCCAAATCTGTGCAACGCTATGGACAGCAGCCCACCTGGCCCCTCTGTCCACAGGATTCTCTAGGCAAGAATACTGGAATGAGTTGCCATTTCCTTCTCCAGTACTGCTCTCTAGGCTTTTTGAAAGCCAGTAGCCTCAATTCACTTGATCAACCTCTGGGTAAGCGCTGATAACAATGACCAGCCTACTATTAGCAAAAAAATAAAAAGATCCTATAAGAGAGGAAGCCTGTTTGAGTCTTTTCAGCAGTTTTCTTTTTCTTCCATCCTGGATTTTGTGTGTGTTGTTTAGTCACTAAGTAGTGTCTAATTCTTTGCGACCCCACGGACTGTAGCCCTCCAGGTCTCTGTTCGTGGAATTTCCCAGCGAAGAATACTGAAGTGGATTGCCATTTCCTTTTCCATGGGACCTTCCCGGATCAGAGGTCAAACCTTTGTCTCCTGCTTGACAGGTGGATTCTTTACCACTGAGCCTCCTTGGAAGCCACAATAGTTATATAAATGCAGTTTAGAAAGAATGCAGAGCAATAAGAATTTCATTATACAGGTCATCTTCTCTATGATTGTAACAGAAGGCAACAGTGTGACAATTGTTGAAAGAAATCACTGCAGTCTACCTTCTTCCTGCAGTAAGACTGCTTCAGGTCCCATGACACACAGCTTGGCCTCAAAAATAATTTAACTTTCCTCTGCCCCCTTTTCCTCTTTCCAGATTTGCTTCTAAAGGCTCCATCTGGCCTCCATTTCCTTTCTTCTTTTTTTGTCCAATATTATTGTTCAATCGCTTTGCTAGGAGTTCAGATTCATTCATTCCAAGCATTCTTAAGCTCTTTTCACAAGCCCCAGTGTTCAACACAAACATAGCCAGGATGGATGAATATTATAGGTTACAGATCTCCATGGCCAAATTTTAAAAGTCGCATAGGACACACTGTCTTTTCCAGTGAGGTTTTATTGCCTGATTAATCTACAAAAAATAGATATTAACAGGCTTCTGAGCCAAAGCCAGGAACTAGTGTAGTTTGTGCATAGCAACTACTTAGTGTTAAATGCTTAATTGTTTATTTGTTCAATGGCTAGCTTCCCTCAATCAAATGTAAGCTTTAAGAGCGCAGGGACTTTGTTTTGCTTATTTCTCTCTTTGAGGGTCTATAACAATGCCTGGCATATAGTAATTACTCAATATTTGT
This sequence comes from Oryx dammah, assembly GCF_014754425.2. Taxonomy (NCBI): domain Eukaryota; kingdom Metazoa; phylum Chordata; class Mammalia; order Artiodactyla; family Bovidae; genus Oryx; species Oryx dammah. The sequence continues at coordinate 45,003,975 of NW_024070201.1, read as the reverse complement.
TAATGAACAATTACTGATTATCGGGAAGGTTATTATGATATTCATGATACAGTAATATATATGCTGTGTGTGTATGTTAGTCTCTCAGTTGTGTTTGACTCTGTGAACCCATGGACTGTAACTTGCCAGGATCCTCTGTCTTTGGAATTCTCCAAGCAAGGATACTGGAGTGGGTAGCCATTCCCTTCTCTGCGGGATCTTCCCAAGCCAGGGCTCGAACCCAGGTCCCCTGCATTGCAGGCAGATTCTTTACCATCTGAGCCACCAAGGAAGCCCATATATGCTATAATAGAATATATTAACATCCTTGTTAATATATCCCATCCTGTTCATACCAATCCTGTAAAATAAGCATATTTGTCTAAGCAATATGGAAATGGAAACTCAAAGAGTTTAATAAAATTGCAAGGCGTCAGCAACCAGAGAGTTCCAATGCTGGGATTAAACTTAAGTCACTCAGAATCCAAAACATTCGTACTTTTCTCTACACAATATCACACTCCTCGAGTATGGTTTTCCTTTCTTGAACATCCTATTGGCATCTGACATTCCTTAGGGACTCAAAGAGTAGTGGAATCGAGAAAGGTCAGGTACCCTTGAGGAAGGGCAGGAAGAGGAGCAAAGTTGAGCCCAGAAACACCTGGGGAAAATACAGGTGCCAGCCCTTTCTGTGGCCCTGAGGACCGAAGAGGCACAGCTGGGAACAAACCTCCTGTCACAACTGAGTGCAGGGCCAACCCATCTAGTCTGCTCACTCACACCAGACACAGGCTGCAGTGACCTGGTTTCAGGTCCAATCGTTAACGACTCATCCAGGAAAGGGAGTAAGACTCCCTGGTACATTTTCTGATTCTTCTGACAGCAGAGCCAGAGTTTGTCACATACTCAGGGGCCTGCATGAAGCATAGGTATCAAAGCTGAACAAGGCAGGTCTCCCTACTGGGCACAGGTAAGGATCTCATCAAGGGCCAAATCAAGCCAGGCCCCTCTCAAGGGTCAGGTGCTCGGCTAGGCAAGGTTTGGTGGGACACCGAATTCCATTTCTCTGTCCACACTGGGACAATCTTATCAGTTTTCCCCCTTCCTGAGCCACAGTTTCCCCCTTTTTTGTCATAAATTACATCTAAGACAACAAGCAGATTGAGATTGCCCAGGGTTTTGTTCTTCTTTTCTCCAATTCTGTCCTGTAAATCTTTCTGGGTCAGAAAACTTCCAGTCACTGTAGCTTTGACAAAACATATATCTCCTGAAGTCTTGACTGTCCTCTAATTAACTCAGGGAAGTCTTGCTTCAATGGAACAAGACAGATCACGTCCAGTACACTATTTCCTTAGGTCAATTCTGTGGGTGCAGAAAGGCTAGAAGAGTGGGTGCCTCTTCCTAGGACAGTCAGTGCATGATTAGAGGAAGAATGTTTTTCTGGAAGTTCTGCAGGGACAGACAGGAGCCCGAAAGGTCTTTTGAATGTGGTATGTGGTCTTCCCGTTTTGTTTTTATTTATTACCTGTCTGACTGCTTAAAAGATAGTTTCCCTATTCTAAGATTTTTCTTAAAAATAAATGACAAAGACCAAGGCATATTGGGATGTTTCCATTTGTGTGTCTTAATACACACCTGTGTCTCTGTGTATTAAGGAATGCTTTCAGTTAAAAAAGTTAGCTCATTGATTTTCACTTTTTCCTAATTCTTTATTTTTATAATATTGTCACAATAAAGTGCACCCTTGGTGTTCTGCACATCTTCAGCCAACTTCATTTTCATCCTTATTTCTTAGAAAGCCATCAAAGACTTTATTAGGTATCCCTTCTCCTTATACATTACCCCCACCAAGATACTGTATATCTACTGTGTCAAGACCTTCATGTGATTTTAATATAATTGATTATTTAAATATATCCTCCTTTAGATTCTAAGCTTCAGGGAGGAAGAAAGCTTGACATCAATCATCAGTACATCAATAGAAGTGGAATAGATATTGAATTTTTTCATATGATTTAAGATTCTCTTATTTAATATAGTCCAGGTTAATTATTTAGGAATATTATCTTTTGAACGTTCCCTCTAATCTTCCTCATATTTTTCACAGAATTTTTCTGAGTATCTGCTCCTTTTTTCCAATTTGTCCACTCTTGAAAGAGACGTAGTTGGACTCTCCTGGGACATACTGTTTATCTACTTAGGTGTACTACAATACTCCTCTCATATCATAATGTTGAAAGCCAGTGGATATTCTGAATTCTGACAATCAATTGTCAATTATAGCTTTGCTGGAATGAGGAGAAAGATCCTAAGGTTGTTACCTCATAATCTAATTAGGCAAGAAGGAATAAGCATTACATGACTAGAAGTACTCTACAGTTCTTATATTGAAGGGGGAGAGAAAGTGCATTAAAACTATTACAATCTGTAGATATCCTTCCTTTGCATCTCACTGTCACATTTTCTGCTACTTTGAGTCACATGAAAACAAAACATGATAAAACAATTGACTTTTTCTACTCTATACCCTCTCGAATACTCTTCATGTTTGCAGTCCTCAAATGCGTATGTAAAGGTAAATCCTACTTTGGCAGTAGATGGAGAATATAAACACCATGAATCTTTAAATAAGAGGGGATATATAATAGGTACAAATGGAAAATTTCTACTCTTTTTCCATCTGACTCCACTCCATTGCCTCAGGACCCATCTCACTTAACTCCACTACAAAGGTATTAAATGTGCAGCAGAAAATGAATGTATATAGATACGATCCAAGTTGTTTTAGTAAATATGGTAACAAAATAGAAAATGGATCATAAAGAGTAAGAGTGGGGAAGGATGAAACATTGCCCGTTTCAGAACTCAGACTCCATTTTTTCTTCCTCATGTTGATTCTTAGATAACACAAGGCACTTTCTGTTACAACTGAGGTCCTGATTGTGCTTCTTTCCTGACACTAAGAAAGAGTCTGAAAACAAATCCAGAATCTGACTCTTCTCATCAAGAGTCTCTCTCCATGACCACACCTTCATTCATTTATCAATGGCTGAAGGAAACTGGACAAGAGTAAGTGAGTTTATCCTC